>NC_083612.1:5843918-5981418 GCF_963584025.1 Labrus mixtus | reverse complement strand
TCCTCCTCCTCCTCTTCCTCTTCCTCTTCCTCTTCCTCCTCCTCCTCCTCTTCCTCCTCTTCCTCCTCCTCCTACTCCTCCTCTTCCTCATCCTCTTCCTCCTCCTCTTCCTCATCCTCTTCCTCCTCCTCCTCCTCTTCCTCTTCCTCTTCCTCCTCCTCCTCCTCTTCCTCTTCCTCCTCCTCCTACTCCTCCTCTTCCTCTTCCTCCTCCTCTTCCTCTTCCTCCTCTTCCTCCTCCTCTTCCTCTTCCTCCTCTTCCTCCTCCCCCTCCTCCTCCTCCTCCTCCTCCTCCTCCCAGCCCCCCACGACCCTTAACGGGACAAGCTGTATAGATATTGGATGGATGGACACAATATCGACAGTTAACTGTTCCTGGTTTTAGCTGGAGCAGCAGCCAATCAGCTGCTGACATTAAAGAAAGAAGACACGATGAGACAGTGCAGCTTAAACTGATAAATAATGAAATGTGTCTTTACTTGAAATGTAAACACTAAACGTCTTGTGTTGGACCTCCTCTCTTCACTCAGAGTGTCCGGCGGGGACGTTCGGTTACGGCTGTCAGCAGCTGTGCGAGTGTATGAACAACGCTACCTGCGACTACGTGACGGGAACGTGTTACTGCAGCATCGGCTTCAAAGGGATCCGCTGTGACCAGGGTGAGGACTAATGGATCTGTAGGGGGACGGGGGGGTGAAGCGTGGAGCTGGAGGCTCCTCTCTGAGGGCTCATAGGGAGGTTCAAATAGATTCTGAAGAAGGAGATGAGAGGCGGACGCATGCATTCGATTTTAAAGAGAATTAAAAGAAGAAACACACACGGACGTCTGCATGACAGAAACTTTGATTTTATAACACAAAGGTACAAAGAAACATAACGCACTGATGTGTTTCTGCATTCTGTCCTGATTTAATTCATGTTTATGGTCAGTCACAGGTTCACTCTTCAAACACTGAAAAAATCATGAATTCAGTCAAAATGACAAACACATGCTAACCATTGTTTTCTGTCATTTCTGTGGATTCTTGATCGATTCCAGACAGTTTCTGAAGTCATCAGAGAGGATGAATTAGTCAAGAGTGTGCATGCTTTATGAGTTTGAGAGCCGACAGGTGCAATGATTTATCGCCCTCTGTCTGAGTATAAAAAACATTATGAGACCAGAGTTAGACTTACACAGACAGCTTCCATTAGAGCTACTAGGGGTCCAACATCATCATAGAGAAGGACGTTACTTTGCCCTCTCAATGACCTCGTCACTGGTGCTCAAAGACATGTACACACACATTTCATAAAACATTTTGTAACATGCACAAACATTTCCTGAAGCAACAACATTTTGTAAAACCTAAAATTATTTAGTAGCTCAGTCTATAGGGACTTGGGTAAGGAACCAGAGGGTTGTTGGTTTAAGTCCCGGTGCGGACCAAATATGGAAGTTGGTCTGATGGCTGGAGAGGTGCCAGATCACTTCTCGAGCACTTGAGCACTCAAGGCAGTGAACCCCTAACTGCTCTGGATGCTCCCAGTGTAGCAGCTCCACTCTGATAAGAACATTTAGGATTTATTTTTATGCTTTTGCCTTTGTTTGATTGGACAGTGGATAGAGTAGGAAGTCGGGAGAGAGTTGGGAATGACATGCAGGAAAGGAGTCACAGGTTGGACTTGAACCCGGGCTGCCTGCTTGGAGGACTATAGCCTCCTAAGTCTGTACATGGGGCGCGACCTAACCGCTAGGCCATCTGCGCCCCAGGCATAAACATTTTGTAAAACCTCAAAATATTTGTTGATTTATTTATTTCTGCGGTGGTTTCGTCCCGTCAGCGGCTCTGATGATGGAGGAGTTGAACCCGTACACAAAGATCAGCCCGGCTCTGGCCTCGGAGCGTCAGTCGGCCGGCGCCGTGCTGGGCATCATCTTCCTGCTGCTGCTCATCATGGTCATGCTCGGCCTCGTCGTCTGGTTCCGCTTCAGACAGAGAGAGAAGGGTCACCACGTCCCCAACGTCACCTACACCCCCGCCCTGCACATCAACTCCACCGACTACTCCCTCTCAGGTGAGACGGACGCACTGCAGACGAGTTTGTTTACCTTCTTTTAAATTCCAGGTACTGTTTTTTCACACATCCAGGCAGTTTGGAAATCTCAGCCCATCCTCGGCATCTTTCTAACTCAATGTGTTCAACAGCATGGACCCTACAGAGATGTTGAGTGTTATTGATGAAAATGAATCCAGGTAACTTTACCCCCAGACCGTCTGCATGTGGGTATTAAGAAGTGTCTCGATATCTGAGCACAAAGTATTTCAATTCTTTACATTGTGTTAGAAATATCAAGCAGCAACCTCCGGTGTTGAAAAATGAAGCCGATGCTGAAGTGCAAAATCCTGCAGCTCCTCGAGTGTCCACTAGAGGCTGGCTGCAGAAGCACAGGAAGTCACATACACACCCATTCTAAAAAAGCCTGTTTTTACAGCAGAGATTAACATGTTTACAGCCTGGTTCAAAAAAACAAACAGATACTCTGGAGGAGAGAATTCCTCGACTTTAAGCCACAGTTCTTTTTCTTTTTTTTAAAGGTTTATTTTTGGGCTAATGCCTTTATTTGCGAGATAGGACAGTGGATAGAGTCGGAAATCAGGGACAGAGAGAGAGAGAGAGTTGGGAATGACAAATCAGGAAAGGAGCCACAGTTCAGACTCGAACCCAGGCCGGCCGCACTAACAACTAGGCTACTGACGCACCCTCAAGCCACATTTCTCTCTGTAAACTTTCACTGCTGCTTCTCGAGTCGTCGCTGTTGGCTAAATAACGAGTTAAACGTGTTACTCAGTTCATGTGTGTGTCACATAGACTGTTTGCTGTTGATGGTAACGGCATGAAGAAGTGAGTGGGCGGGTCTTCACATCCCCTCCCTCAGTATTGTCCATGTTGAAACATTAACCATTTAAAATGTTCAATTCCAGGGTAGATTCTGGGGGCTTGGTTCCTCTTCAGGTCTTTTTTTCTTCCAGCTCTGATCGTCACTTTATGAGGATTTGAATGTGTGTTTGTGTGTGTGGCTCTTTCACAGAGATGAGATGATTTACTGATATCTCGTGATGTTTCCAGCTTCCTCCTTCGTCTTAACCTCCTTTCAGGCTGTCAGCCTGTGTGTCCACGTGCATGTCCTGTATATCTTAATGCTGAATAAAGAGAGGTAACGGTGGTGTTGGTATGACAGCAGGGCTGCAGTGCACAGGCCTGCTCTCCTCTGCAGACTCCTCTCCCAGTAACAGCTCTGTAGGACGCTGCTTCTCCAACCCCAGCTACCGCACCCTGGGGCCCTGCACCTACGCCGCGCACTACGCCAAGCCCGACAAGAGGACCTCCAACAAGGTGCGTTCAAGGACTCTCTCACCCGAGGAAAACTCTCACAGTCTGTTAGTTTGAGCTGCAGGGTGCGGACACGTTTCCTTAAAGTCAGTATGAGATGAGATAAGATAGGAGAAGACTTTATTGATCTGCAGAGAGGAGATGTTTCAGCAGCACAAAGACAGATAAGGAGGAGAAAGAAAGTAAATAATGAAGGTTTGTAAAACTAGAATGAGTTTAGCATTTTAAATTAAACGCTTCAAGAGAAACGTAAGAGAATTGAGTAATTTCTCTCTGACTGTTTGCAGCATTTGATCTCTGATGAGTTCATTTTCTTTGTATATTTCTCCTCAGATGAAGACGAAGAAGCGACACAGGAACAGTGCTCCAGAGTGGGGGGCCTACTGTAACCTCAGTGATCTGGGTCGGTATAAGTTTCTCCCCATCCTGCTTTGAATATTTGTTTTTACTCAGACAGTTACACTTAGCGCTAAAGGATAGCAACACATGATGCGAATTGGGCCAGGGAATGCTAATCACTTGAAATTGCATTGTTCTTCAGATGTTCAGGGATTTATATCTAAGTCTGTTAGCTTGATGCTAACTAATACTGGAAAATGCCATAAACTGGCTAACAGAATTAGCATCACAATAATCTTAACTCAGGATATGACGTATTTTACTGAGCAGATTTAACAAACACAATATGCACTCTTACCTACATATGTTTCCTGAACTCTGTAAAATCCAAACTGCTGACTCATGCTAGTCTGCTCTGCTGCTCTGATCCGTCTTCGGGACCTGGTACTGATCCTAGCTAACAGGTCATCAAACTGGAACCTGGTACTGATCCTAGCTAACAGGTCATCAAACTGGTCTTGGTACTGATCCTAGCTAACAGGTCATCAAACTGGAACCTGGTACTGATCCTAGCTAACAGGTCATCAAACTGGACTTGGTACTGATCCTAGCTAACAGGTCATCAAACTGAGACCTGGTACTGATCCTAACTAACGGGTATTCAAACTGGACCTGGTACTGATCCTAGCTAAGAGGTCATCAAACTGGGACCTGGTACTGATCCTAGCTAACAGGTCATCAAACTGGACCTGGTACTGATCCTAGCTAAGAGGTCATCAAACTGGACCTGGTACTGATCCTAGCTAACAGGTCGTCAAACTGGGACCTGGTACTGATCCTAGCTAACAGGTCGTCAAACTGAGACCTGGTACTGATCCTAACTAACAGGTATTCAAACTGGACCTGGTACTGATCCTAGCTAACAGGTCGTCAAACTGAGACTTGGTACTGATCCTAACTAACAGGTATTCAAACTGGACCTGGTACTGATCCTAACTAACAGGTCGTCAAACTGAGACCTGGTACTGATCCTAACTAACGGGTATTCAAACTGGACCTGGTACTGATCCTAGCTAACAGGTATTCAAACTGGGACCTGGTACTGATCCTAGCTAAGAGGTCATCAAACTGGACCTGGTACTGATCCTAGCTAACAGGTCATCAAACTGGACCTGGTACTGATCCTAACTAACAGGTATTCAAACTGGACCTGGTACTGATCCTTTTTTTCTCTCTGCTTTGTGTGCAGGTGTTTACTGCATCAACCGGCGGTTAAGTTACCACGTGGAGCCGCGTTACAGAGGTACGGTGTGAGGTTCAGTGAACCTCTGTGACATCAGCAACCTCTGACCGTGCAGCCAATCACTGCTTGTCTTACACTTTGACCCCCATGCTTCATGTTGCAGATCCCGGTCCATCAAAGTCATGCTGGTTCTGGATTCCTGCATGTCACATGTAACAAAAGAGGGAATATAAACTATGAAATAAGACTCAAGATTTCCAGATTAAATGTTTTTTGATCAAGTTCAGGATTGTGAAATCGGACTACTCAAGTGGAATACTGAGTCTACAAATATAGACTTCTAGCGTTGGTAGTTTAGAGGTTTTCTTGCAAAAACAGGAAACACTGTGACCACATCTCTAAGGGCGCACTGACAGTAGGCAGTCCAAACCGCCAAAGTCCAATTGCTCCCCAAACTGCGTTGAAGCGCAAACAGGAGCTGCTTGTGCCTTATCTTTTAGCCTTCATGTAGTCATTTAGGGAAATAGAGTCCTCTTTCTATGCAACAAAGAATCCTTTTAAGAAAAAGATTGAATTAAAAAACACTAGTGGAGCGATAACCTTCTGCTGAGAGTTGGCGGTAACTGCGCCGCGGTATTTATAAGAGACGTGATGCTAAAACTTTCCAGTGATGAGGAGAACACTTCCACCTCTGTGTGCCTTCAAAATAAAAGCTCTGTAAATAAAGTATAAGCAGCGGTTAAATCACTCCGGGGCTGTCAGCGGCTCCACACTTCATCCAACATGTCTGGAGCCGTTTTTTTGGCGAGGCGTTGACTTGCCCCATTCAGGGAGGACGCTTTGTTGTTTCCAACCCGAGCTTTAGGTACAGCTCCGGAGCAAATGTTTCATTTAAAGTCAGCAGGGACCTTAGATTGTCCCTTTAATAGATGAAACTGATTCCCCTCTCGTGTTATCGGCGAGGTTGTTCCGTAACGCTACAGTATAAGTGCACATATCGCATGTTTGTACCTGAATGCTCAGCTCGTCCTCGTCTGTTTAAAATGATTGTAACTGATTTGTGTGTTTGTGTCTCTGCAGGATGAACCTGATTCCTCTCCTCTGTGTGTCTCCCCTGTCTCCGGGGGGGGGGGGGGGGGGGGGGGCAGGGGTCCTTCCTCCTTCTCTGACCCCCCCACACCTCCAAAACTCACCTGGATAAAATCTCTCCCTCACAATAACTGAATGCAGCTTGTTTTCCTGTCGTTTGATTTCCCAGATTGTCTCTTCTTTACACCCTTCTGTGTGTTTTTAGCTGCTTCTGTTGAGTGTGCAGCTTCACCTCTGTTGACCACCGATGTGATGATTCCTCTAACATTTCTGTTTGTTTATGAAGAACCAGTTAAATGTTGATGTTCTGAATTTTACCTCTTTGTATCAAATCCTGTGAAAACGTGACCCTAACCATGAAGTCGTCTGTTCAGTCCTGCTGCTCTGAATGCTCATTAGATCGACAATTATGTATTCATCCGCTGCTGAAAATAGTCCCTAACGTTTGCACCACTTCCTCCTGTTTGTGTCACATTTGATAGAAACTACAGAGAACAGCTGTTGAAGAGTCTGTGTAGACTAAACTGGTCCCTCAGTGGCGAACATGTCACTGAGTTTGAAGCATTTGGCTGTGTCTGTGACGAGGGCCTTTTTCTTTCCTATCCTCTCCCTCTCTGCTCCACCTGTCCTTTTTCTTATGACCGTCCATT
Organism: Labrus mixtus; assembly: GCF_963584025.1. Lineage (NCBI taxonomy): Eukaryota > Metazoa > Chordata > Actinopteri > Labriformes > Labridae > Labrus > Labrus mixtus. The sequence goes on along the minus strand of NC_083612.1, from coordinate 5,974,723 downwards.
AGTGATGTAGTACTTGAAATCGGTCACTTTTTGAAGGTCTCTGTCTCGTCTCGGAATCAAAATAATTTTTACTCAGTCTTGTCTCGGTCTCAGACTGTCCACCAATCAAGACCACCGCCGATCGGCTATTTTTCCACGTCTAAAAGAACTTTCTTGCTGAAAGAATAAATTACTTCAATTCATCTGTAGTTTTGATTTTTATCCCCGGGTTACAGCGGCATCCTTCCCGGAGTTACGGTCTAAGTGAGTGACACGCCCCCTAAACACAACAATTTTCATGAAAAAATGGTGACCTACCTGTCGCAACCTATTTATGGTCTTGGTCTTGGTCTTGGTCTTGGTCTAAACCAACCGCGAGAGTCACACTAGCATATGATACTTCCTGCGTTCAGAAAGATATTCACTCATTCTTGCCGCTCACATTAACGGCTCATAGCAGCTCAAATATTACCTCAGGTCTCTGGGATATGTCCCGGTGCTCCAGATGTAAAATCCACACCTGAGTGAGCTTTTCCTCAAACTCCAGTTCGATGTTTCTGTGACGTTTTTAAAGATCTACATCTTCAGTAATCACAGAGTGTCACAGACAGGGCAGGACGCTGAGTAGACTTTCTGTTTGTGACATTTTTTTTAGACAAACTAGAAAACATTTTTGAATAATGGGAGCCTTATCCTCGAACCAGAAATGTAATTTACTGTCATGACAGCTTGACCTTTCAGGACTGACGTCAGAGACGAGTCCTGCTCAGAACACAGACATGAGAGCGATTGCTACGGCAGCTCTCCAGATAACCAGGAAGTCTGTTTAATTCATAACCTCCCTGCTAAAATGTTTCAGACATAGAAATAAATATCTGTAACCTCTAAATTAACAGAAAAATGTCTGAGTGTCTTTAAGCATTTTAAAAAGGTTTCTAGTTTTGTCTGTTGGAGGCTTTTCTCTCCGAGCCGCTGACACTGAGCGTCAGCTGCAGACCTTCAGAGACGAGCAGCCTCTTCACTGTTCCCATCATTACCAACGTTCACTCCTAAGAGCTCTGTCATTTAAAGCGCAGAGCGTTGTTTCTCTGCACTCTGAGGTTAAACGACCCGTGTGTTTCCTCTCTCTCTCTGTCAGACTACATGAAGGGCTCGCTGTCCAGCACCTGCTCCCTGAACAGTGAGAACCCGTACGCCACCATCAACGACCCCCCCGGTCTCTGCAAGCACACGGAGAGCAGCTACGTGGAGATGAAGTCGCCGGCTCGCCACGAGCACATGACGCACTGCTGCTCCGCCGCCATCATCACCACGACCACCACAACCACAGCGCCCGCCAAGAACGTCTACGACATGGGTACAACGTTTCAGCTTTTACTCAAACATCGTTTTTTTTCCTGAAATATTTTTTATGTTCATGAAAAGTTTTTATAACTGAGGAAATGTTTTTGAGCTTAACTAGCTCGGCAAGTTCCTCGATGTCTGTTGCACGAGAAGTTAACTTATTGCCAGAACTCTTTCTTCCACCTGTTGCCATCACAGCGACTAGAAGGCTTTTAGAAAACAAATAAATCGACCGAAAACTTAAAAGGGTAACAGTAAGTATGAAAATATTATTAAATTAAGAGGGGATTCTGCGGAGCGACGGGCTGAAGCTCACTCTTCACTCCTCACTCTTATACCTGGATGTAAACGAGCACAGTGAGCAGAGAGCATCTCTTAGGAGCAAAGCAGTTTGTAGGCTGAGTCAGCTTAAACGGGCTGATCGACCAGAGCGATGAGTGACCACATTTAGCACGGGCATGTGGACTTAACCTGCAGGGAGAACTGCTAATGTTAGCCACACCACCATTTTGAGTACATTTTGCTCAATTTGAGTTTATTCTGAGTGTTTCTTACCCGTAGAGAAGTCGGTTCAGACGATTAACATCCCAACTTTTTACTACGTTCCACCTTTTTCTTTAGCAGTGATTAATAAATGAACTTAACCACATCAGAACTTCTTAAATTCCTCTTCTCCCATTTCTCTTTTTTTCCCTCCAGAACCCACCATCAGCATCATGCAGGGAGCGGGCGGCGTCGTGGTCCCCACTTACCCTCAGAATCCGTACGACCTGCCCAGAAACAGCCACATCCCGAGCCACTACGACCTGCTGCCCATGCGCCCCAGCCCCTCCCACACCCAGAGCCACAGCCCCCCCCTGCCCGGCAGCCCCACCAGCTCACTGCTCTAAACTCCTTAACCCCCATCCCCCCCGGACCGGTGCTCCCAGTTCATCCTGATCCAGGAAACTTTTAATCAAGACACAACACAGTTTCTATTTTGTTCTTGAAACAGGACAACGAGCTGAATGACGTGTTTCACTTCAGCTGATGTTTATTTATTTATTTATCTTTGTGTATTTGTTTGGCTGTGCGTGTGTGTGTATGTGTGTGTGTGTGTGTGTGTGTGTGTGTGTGTGTGTGTGTGAGAGAGAGAGAGAGAGAGAGAGATCACCTGCCTGCAGCACTGTGACTGCTGCACGGTGGTTTCATCTTTTATTTCTGTATTATATCTGAACACTTGGAGCTGTTCTTGAATCAGTTCATTCGACATATTTGTGTTTTTTTTAGTAAACTCCCCTCTTAAAAAAAAAACCATCAGAGGGAATCTACACGGTGGGTCTACAGACATAAAGTCAAAGAAGATGACTTGATAAAACAAAGTGAATGAGTTTCTCATGTTCATGTTTGTGGTTTGGACTGTTTCATGAAGCCGGAGTGTAAACCTCAAAGCATGAGACCGCTTCACTTCCTGGACTGAGTGGATCATTTCGGACGACTTGTACAGCCTCAACTCTGGAGAACAAAAAAAAAAGGTGCTCCTCGTCCCTGAGTGGGACTCTGTGAAGACATGCACACAGACTGCAGTGTGAGCAGACTACCTGCAGGGGGCGGGTATTTTTACACATGGTTTCTTATTTCCTGTTTACATATGTGAAGATCCTGCAGAGGGTCCCTGAAGACGTTCTCTTTTTGTATGTTGTGTAGACAGAGTTGTGTATTGACTGTACACTAGTGGTGATTGTTTTTGATTTTTCTTTCGTTGAGTCGAGCTTAATACACGTGCATGCCAAAGATGATTCAAGCTGAAATAGTTAGCCGAGAATTCCCTTCTTTTGTTCACCCTGTCATCTGACTGTCTCAACATGTGAACCACTTCATTTTGAAAGGTGCATTCTGGGTAAATGTAGATTTTTTCATAACCTGATGATGTTCAGAATCTTTTATTAATTACTTTAAAATCTCAAATGTCGATCACAGTTTCCCAAAACCCCGTAAGACTTCTGGAAATGTTCAACACCTTCAGATTTAGGATTCTGTAACGTGAAGGGAAGAAAGCAGCAGAATGTTGACAATATTCAGCAGGGGCGTGTCTGGACGGGTGTCCAGGGGGGGGCATGGCCCACCTTAAAATGTGATTGCTCACTTCAGGTGCCGACCCAAAATCCGAAATTAAACCGAAACCGCCTACTGAATACTACTGTCGAACACAGTATTCACTTCACACTCAGTTGTGTGAAAAACTTCTACACAGATGCTCAGTTTAGCGTCCATCTGAAACAAACGTTTCTTACTCCCGTCCCTTTGACCCCCTCCTCCTTGAAAGCCCCTCGCTCTGATTGGTCAGCTTTGAGGACGACTAAAGCGTGGAAACTGCAGAATTCCCCTGCAGGGTTTGAAACCTCCTGGAACCAACCTGAAGAGTAGTCCAAACAGAAAAGCTTTTAACTTGACTTTTAAAAGTCAAAATGTTAGAGAGTAGTTTAACAAGTGGTCATTGTTTAAAACATACACATTTAATTTGATTTAAACATCATAACGTTGACAGAAAATAAGGGAATAGATTATAGAGTTCCCAATAATCTACAATCAGAAAAGTTGCCTTCTGTCTCGTCTTTGCAGTTTTGAAGCTTTACAAGCAGTGAGGCGGATCACTTCCTGTGAAGAGGCCAATGACCTGGCTCATGGCTGGCACCAAAGACGAAGGCCACACAGAGACTCTCAGTCAAACTAATACTTAATTATCTGAAATAATCAAATGTATATGAAATAACTTCAGAAGAACAGCGTCTAACCACACAAAGGAAAAGTTAAAAAAAGTTAGAGCATTCATGCCGTTCTGAAGGACTTACTCAGCTTAGTGGGTATCAGCTGACGACCCTCCCAGCTCCGCCCACATGTCAACTCCAAACACCTGGACAGAGCCCAACAAGACGAAGACAAAGCCCCCTTTCCACCAAGCGGTCCCGTCTGGTTCAGTAAACCCTGATCCTGCTTGTGTTTCCACAGCTGACCGTACCCTTACACATCACTCTGAGGCAGCCGTGAAATGTCTCTCTCCAAATCCGCAGGATATTTGACAGTGCGTTTTGTGTTTGTCCTTTATTACCACTGTTGCACAGGAAGTGAAGATTCTTTCGACCAATCAGCAGACTGCAGTGTGTCTAGCTCCGCCCTTTATGGTCAGATCGGTACGCTTGGCACCCCGACAGAAGGGTACCAAAAAAGTAGGACGGTACGGATATTTTGGTATCATTCCAACTTCTGACAGTCGAAACGCCAATAAATGTGTACTGAACCGGACTGAGCTGGACCGAACCAGACTGAACCGGACTGAACAGGGCTTGGGCATGCAGACAGTCAGGATGGAAGCAAGAGTAAGGAGTCGTCATACCATCAAAGACATGAATACATAAACATTTATTTACTTCATCTTCTGAAGACATTTCCAAAGTGTGTTTCATGTCTTGTTTTTCCGACTGAATCTCACACAACATGTGAAATAAAACTTGTAAAGCTACAATCCTTTTCAAAGAGACGCCGGTCAGCTGGTAACAAACGATGATCACCACTCTGCAAACAGCAATAACTGGACATGTTGACAATCAGATGTAGACAGCTTCTTCTTTTTTCTCATGTATTTATTCTTTTTTCTATTTCTGACCCATTTGCTGTAATTTTATCGTGCTTGTTTGCCTTTTTTCAGCTTTGATCCAAGTTATAGTTTTTATTGTAGATGCGTCGATTGCTGCTTGTTCGGTCTTTTTGTTTTCAAACTAAATAAAGTTGTCATAGCTCAGGGGAGTGGCCTCATGTCCTGATACACCACCACTCATATTTATAAACCAATGACATGTTGTTCTCTTAAGAGAAGCAGCCTGAAACACTCCTGGTAGTTAAAGAAGTCATGAAACAATCCTCCTTAACGGATCAATTGGAGCTATAGAATAGCGCATCATCTGCATATCGGTGATTACATTATGTTTCACTGACAACGTTTCCCAGAAAAAGTTGTATTAAGACAAAAAAGGGCCCAGAAAGCTTCCTTTAGAGAGACTCCAATATTAATTTAAAGGGGATATATTATGAAAAATCTACTTGTACAGTGTTTTTGAACATATATTTGGGTAACCTGAGTGTCTACTGACCCACAAAATGTGAAATAAACCCATCCAGTCCTTTGTTTGTGTTCTGCATAAGTCTTACAACACAGAGAAAAATGCTCTGTTTCAAATGTGCTCTCCTTGTGATGTCACAGTGGGATTCTGGTAAAAAAAAAAACAACACCCTACCCTCCTCTGGCATCTCCACCCATGGACTCCACCCAAAGACTATAACAAAACTTTAGCGCAGGTCGGCCATTTTTATTCAAATATTTATCCAAATATATTTTTAATTGATACTAATTTAAAGGTAAATAAAATATTACAGTCACAGTACCTGCATAGAAGAAACAGAAACAACATTAGTGTGTAGAAAAACTAAGTCAATTATATAGAGGTTTAGACAAACGCTTTCACACCTGAAACTCCTGAAAAACTCAAACAGCTGAATGTTTCTCTCTTCACCCGGAGTTTCTCCTCCAGCCTCCTCGTATTTATTCTGCAGAAAGTCAGAGTGAGCTGATGTGAGAACACAGCAGGATATAATCAGGAGAATTCACCTGGAGCGAGTGGGAGGGGGTGGTGACGTTTATTCCCTGTGATCGCTGCACGACCATAGACTGTCTGCACGCCACCTCTACCATCTCCGTGCTCTAATGAACCTGCTGCATTATGTTTCCTGTTCTCCAGTATGTTCTTCTCCACTCTTTAGATCAGCTTGAGATTCTGTTCAACTACACGTAGCACTGATATAAAGACAGATATTCTCATTATAGCGTCATATAGAGCAGTGGTTCTCAACTGGTGAGTGGAAACAAAACTTCTGTGAAACGCTTTTTAAACATGTTGGTTTTCTTCAGTTTCTTGCTTATGCCACATGATTTGTACCAACTGAGGTCCAAACTGCACAATGTTTCAGTAACTCAATCCGATTGGTCGAAAAATATAAAAAATGTGGGAGTTGGTGGTGGGTCCTGACGCTAGACGAGTTGAGAACTGGTATAGAGGACTCTGTTGCTTCTGCATCGTTCTTTTTACATCGGGCCTTGACCACAACTGATCGACTATTTTTCCTCGTCGTTACTGTGATTAGAAGGAAAACGAACAAATAACTTTAATTTATTTGTAGTTTGATTTTTATCCCCTGGTTACGTCCACAACCTTCCTGGTGTTGTGAGAGACACGCCCCCAAAACACAAGATGATGATTCTTCAGAGATATTGAATGTCTTGGTCTCGGTTAGTGTCATCTTGACTACAACACTAAACTATTGGAAGTGTTTCCAGTATTCCAGATTCTGTAACTCATCATCATCGTCGTTAAATTCATGAAATAAAAAACTCCAGAAGTCAAACGGTAAAGGTTTATGACTGGTGCGCTTTATTAAGATGAACTGATAACTTAAGATATAGACAACATTGTACAATTTATCAATCTGTACAAAACATAAAACCATTCGTTTTGACCCCCCTCTCACATTTAACCCTTCAAATTCATTGAAATGACATCATTTCACTCTTACACGTTTACACTGGAATTACAGTCAGTTATAGAATTCAATATAGTAAAAAAAAAAAAAAAAAAAAAGAAGAAAGAAATCAAAACACACGTCTTAAAAAAACACAGAACAATGGAGGTACACCAAACAGGATCAGAAATCATATTCTCAGAAGAAAAAGGAATCACTTTGTCCACAGATTGCCAGCTAGTGAGTCTAAGAGGCTCGGCTGGCGGCGCCGTCTGTTCCAAACAAAAACGCCATTGGCACTGCCAGCCTGGCCCGCACACTCCAGAGCTACCGATCTACCCTCTGCCTCTACACACACATACACACACACCAGGGTCAGGCATTGTATGTGTCTGCTAACACCATCACACACTGATACGGCTATGACCTGGAGATTCTACTGAACACACACCCGGGAGCTTTAGCGAGAGGTTGTTAGCGAGGCGTCTGTCAGCCGGACACAACGTTAGCTTATTAAGCATCATGCTAGCTAGCCAAGCGTAACCCTCAGCAGATTTCATGGACAGTAATGACAATGTTAGCTACATAAGGCGATACGACGTGGAGGTGCAGTCGTACAGAAAGCCATGCATTGTGTTCAAGAGGCAGCTCGGTGTACGTAGGCGTAATGTGACAGGGGCGACACGGCCGCCTGCCTCTTTGAAGGACAGACACGGTTACGGGTTAGAGAGGGAGGCAGGGTGATGGTGAATGGGAGGCGTGTTCGCATGATGAAGGAGGCACTGTGACCAGGAGGAGTTAGCAGGAAATGGGTTTGAATCCCGGAAGTCTCTCCATTATTTCCTGTCGATTTCACAGCTCATCGCGCTAAAGAAAGACTCACAGGACTCGAACCCGCGTCCTGCACAGCTGAACAGTTTGGTTCGCTAAAAGTGGCACCGTCTTAAAAAAAGGTGGATCCAGTCTGACAAAATGAGGTCCAGATTCTTGATGTGCAGTAAATCTAATCCTAGACAAGAAAGCATGTTTACTAGATCAACTATTCAGGTTTCAGTGCAAGAGTTAGACTTTCTCACGTTCATGAAATCAAGCCGAGTGGGTGAAAGACGTTTCCTACTTTCTCTGTGCGTCCTAACTACGGCTCTGTGGTTGCATGCAAAGCTCCATTTGCTATTCGACATAGAGGTTTGAGATTATAACATTATTGAGTATCATAAGAAGAGACCTCATACTAGAGGTTTTTTTTAAATCCTTCCGAGGCGCACTAAGAAAAGAAAAGCAATCAGCCATGTGCTAGATTCTGCATAGTTGTTGTCAAATGTGTCAAAAAGGAAATCAAACTGTTCTTGGAGCAGCAAGCGATGTGTCTGCAGTCACACAATCCTTCTCAGTGGACAAATGACTCGCTCTGAACGACACTGAGGCTCAAACTAGGACGCTAAGAACATCCGACTAACTAGGAGTTCAGTTTGAAATGACACAACCCGAAGGCAAAGATAGTGTTCAACACAAGAGTCCAGGTGGACTCTCCCACCTGTTCAACATGCAGCACAGCAGAGAGCCTTCTATACAGACATGCAAAGCTGTCAGGCCCAAACGTCGCCCCCTGCTAGAGACACAGAGACGACGCTTTACGAGGCTGCGCCGCCGCATGCAAACTCACGTCTGCTCGCGCCTTCCTGCCGCGCAGACTGAAGCTCTGCAGGTGCAACAAGTTTTCTACGTTTCATTAGCGTCGTATTCACAGCAATCAGATCAACACGGCGTGACACTACCGGAGCGCCAGGTGCTCCGTACATCCACGTGGTTTCCAAAACAGTACATTGCACTAAAGAGGAGGGGGGCGGGGCTAATATGACAGCTTGGATATAGGACTTCAGAGCAACTTTGATGTGCTTTAATTCATATATACCTAGTCGTAGATATATGACAGGAGACAGAGAGAGATCGTAGAAAAGGTGGAGAAATCAACAGGAGCACAAAGATGAAGAAAGAGAAGAAAACTAATCACATTCATATATTAAGACATTTTTGTGACATGTCAGCGCATCTACAGTAATGAAATCTAAAGTGATATGAAATGCCTGCTGCCTGCTGTCCTGCAGAAGCCTGACGACAGAGGGGGTCTGCTGGGGGGGCCACCCCACGCAGTGACTTCTTAAACTGGGATATATTTACCTGGGGCGGGGCGGGGGCGGGGAAGCAGGGGTTGGGGTGGGGGCGGGGGCAGGTACAGTTAGGTGCAGAGTTCGGGTCACAGCCTGGAAGCTGTGGCTCCTCCCTCCCACACCACACAGTACACGAGGCAGTCTCTTCTCTGAGGGGGCGGGACTTCAGGAGCTGTGAGCGGGGTCAGGGGGAGGGAGAGGGGCGAGGACGGTGGGTACAGGGGGGGGGAGTAAAGGGGGGAGGAGGGAGCAGCAGATCTGCGGCTGGGCTAGATGTTCTGACAGCACTGCATCTTTGGTTTGTTCTCAGTGGGCTGCACCTGGATGTTGACCACGTTGTTGCTAGGCGACATGTCGCTCTCCTGACGCTCCGACATCTGCTTCTGGGAGACGATACGGTAGATCTCTGCGGAGAGGAAAAACAGCGTCATTCATAAACTTGTCCTCGACTTATGGGCACTAGTTCTGTCACACAGTAATGCAAAGTAGGACTGGGACGAGAATATTACACCGTTGTAGAATCAGATGAATGGACTAAGACGAGATGACGGTAGAGACTCGTTACAGTTTTTGAATACCAAACATTGCAACTAAACTCCTGCACACTGTCTTATTGTAAGAACACGTCTCCCTTTTCTGGCCGCAGCTTCTGATTTCTGAAGATTTGAAGTTGTTTCTACAGTTTTGGATCCATAGAATAAAGAAGAATGTAGCTTTAAGACGACCTGCTGTCCTCACAGAGGCCTGACCAATCAGAGTGACTCCTGTTGACGATGATTGTATCTCTGTGGCCGCCAGCTGACTGACAGGAAGCAGATGAACACCCTGTTAATCTAATCTGTGAATTCACAGACTGGCACACCAATAGTACGCCGTTGTGGAATCTGTAGGCGGAGCTTTGTCACACCGCTGCTGCGCTGCTGCAGTATGAAAAGGGAGAGTATGAGCTCTCTCTCTCTCTCTCTCTCAGTGAGAAGATGTTTGAAAGTTTTTAAAAGAATAAGTAAAAATCAAAACTCTAGAGAACACGTTGGTATGCTGCTCTGTCTGACAGAGGAGCTTTGATTTATTCTGATTATGTTGAAAACCTCAAAAACACCAGAAGGCACCGTGCAGGGCAGGAAGTACTAAAAATCAGCACGCTCTGCAGCACCCTCTGCACCCTGACTCCTCATGTATGTGACTTTAAATGGATCCAGTGCTTCTTTCGGTTCCAACCAGCTCCAAGTGAATGAAGACATCGTGTTAAAGTTAATGATCTCTGTCTGTCGTCACGCTGTTACACGTTTATCTCTGCAGTTAGTCATGACACTCGTGATCACAGCGTGGGCCACTCCTCAAAGATGAACCGTTAAACACAACATTAGGTAAGAAAGTACAGCTGTGTGTGTGTGTGTGTGTGTGTGTGTGTGTGTGTGTGTGTGTGTGAGAGTGTGTCCATCAGGAAACAGCAGCTGAGTGACCCCTGACCTCATAGAGATGATTTAAGTGATCAGAGCTGATGTCTCTCTACGATGTGTTCCTGTGTAAACAAAGAAAAGTGCCGACCTGTCAGAATGGTCTGGAAGGCCGTCTCGACGTTGGTGGAGTCCAGAGCCGATGTCTCCAGGAAAGATAAACCGTTTTTCTCTGCAGGGGAAAGTTGAGCAACAGAACACGTTAACCGTAAACCAAATATGTGACATTCCTCAGATAAGAGACCGGTCTGACCCGGCTACTGAGATATGCATCTGACTCACTCGTCTGTTTCTGGTTTAATTAAGTTAAACAATAAAAACAGAATATAAAGAGTCTAACCAGCAAAAGCCCGAGCCTCGTCAGTGGGAACAGCTCGGAGGTGACGCAGGTCGCTCTTGTTTCCCACCAGCATGATGACGATGTTGCTGTCGGCGTGATCTCTCAGCTCCTTCAGCCAGCGCTCCACGTTCTCGTAGGTTAGATGTTTAGCGATGTCGTAGACGAGGAGAGCCCCCACCGCCCCGCGGTAATATCTGCAGACACAGACACAGGAGAGACTCAGGAACAGACTCAGGAACAGAGAGAGACTCAGCAATATGTAACTCGGACCCCTAGTGTTTAAAATGGGTACTGCAGTCCAAATTCTAAACATTGTAGAGAGCTGTCTCCCCCCCCTTCTCTCTAGAGTTGATGCTCACACAGGTCGCCATGTGGTGGACACTGAAGCTTCAGTGTTTATCCAGCTCTGCATGGGTCTGTAAACCTTTCTGTGTTCTAATCTCTCTCCATTTTTCAAAAACATCTCCAATATTGATCCTAGTTTGAGCACGTTTCTGCTCGTGGAGCTTATTAGAAACATGCAGAGGCTTTTTAGGTCGGGTACAATCACTTCTATCTGAACCACTTCTCTTGCCTGCTTCCATCACTGCAACACCTGTTGACCTGATAACTGCTCTCATATCTGGCAAACCGAGGAACGTCCAAAACGGCCATGTGGGGGTGCCAGCACTTCAACATAGCATGTTTCCTTAATGTCTGATCATATAGTAAGCTCACTTTATCATTTCAGTCTCTACACATCTCACTGATTGGACCTTTAAGACATGCATTTTTTGGTAGTATAGAGCATAATCAAACAAAAAAAGAAAGAGAAGACAGGAATATAAACAGATATCATGTCCCTCTGCATGTTTTTGGTCCTCCTGCTGATTCCCAGGAGAGTAATTATGTTGAAATGCTCTAACAGGAACTCTTTACAGTACTGACATGGAGTGGTAGATTGAAGTCTGTATAACCTCGTCCTCTGTACTCACGCTGATGTGATGGCACGGTAGCGCTCCTGACCAGCCGTATCCCAGATCTGAGCCTTCACCGTCTTCCCGTCCACCTGGATGCTGCGTGTGGCGAACTCCACTCCGATGGTGCTCTTACTCTCAAGGTTGAACTCGTTCCGGGTGAAACGAGACAGCAGGTTACTCTTCCCCACCCCCGAGTCTCCGATAAGGACCACTGGCACACGGAATGGAGAAAACACGTTTCAGCCAAACTTAGAAGGACTACTAAATGTTACATTTATTTAATTAAAGTTGACCTGTAATCTAAGATCTCCCTTCATGGTAAATATGCTGCTCATGAAATGCACAACATATTTAAATATTTGATATTCAAATTGATTAAAGTTACATTCCACTGACCCAATGATTGTTTGATTTAAGGCAGAAAAAAGATGACATGAGGAATAATGATTCAGCCCTGTATGTGTCAGTTCAACAGTTCAACTAATATTACATTCTTTATTCATCCCTGAGGGGGAATTCTGGTTCTGGAGACGTGCTTCTCATACACAAGGGTTCAAATACACACACATGAACAAACAGGACCTGTGGACCTGAGTTAGTAGAAGAGTGAGGCTGCTACTCAGGGAGCATGCCAGAGCGGCTGGGGGTTCCCTGCCTTCATCAAGGTCAGCTCGGCAGTACTCTGTTTTTTTTGTCAGACTGTAAGTAGCCAAAATATCTCCAAATTCCTGAAGTTAAGTGGCCGTTCTCACCCCGTTTCCCCAGTGTTTGGGTTGTTTAATTACAGGTTTAAATCTATCATTTTTTATATTTATATTGAAGAAAATTATATCACAATAATTATCGTTATCCTTTTATCGAGCGACTTGAGAATATATGTTTTTTAAGATTTATTTTTGGGCTTTTTATGCCTTTAATGGAGAGACAGGACAGTGGATAGAGTCGGAAATTAGGGAGAGAGAGAGTGGGGAATGACATGCGGGAAGGAGGCCACAGGCGGGATGCGAACCCGGGCCGCCCGCCTGAGACGACAGCCTCCATACATGGGGCGCGCCCCAAGTTGAGAATGCTTAGTGGCCAGAGATCTTTCTTGATCAGTGACGTGGCTCTGCGCTGTCAGTCCGATATCCGATACGTAAATTATATTCAATATTGGACACGATGCCGATATAAGATTGGATCGGTCTTATCTCTTAATAGAAGTGCCTCCAGTGTGACATTTAGTACACGTGGCTTTGACTTAAAACTGACTTGACTTTGTTTTTCTCATTTCTTCACTGTAAAAAACAAAAGAGACATTACGGATCGCTATTCAGCTAAAAAATATCGAGATATAATTTTTTGGTCCATTTCACCCACCCCTACCTGTAACAAATATCATATCATATGTCATATCCCCGCATTGTCAGTAACTAAACAAGAACCTCTATTGAATAGTATCTAGATAGATAGATAGATACTTTATTGATCCCGAGGGAAATTCAAAGCATCCAGTAGCAGGTTACAAAGACGTACATGAAACATTTGTTACAAATTAACCACAAAACCGACGCCCTCCCCTCCCATACATATATATATTAACCTCACAAAAAGATTTAAAGAATACCCCTAGATGAAACAAACTTAAACTGTGCAATTAAAAATGTACATAACCCGTGCAGGGATAAAAATATATGTGAAATTTACCTAGAACCTATAAACAGTTGAGGAAAAAATCTGTAATTAGACCTGAATATAAAAATAAAAAGTGTTGACCTTCTGAGTTGTGTCGTTTATATATATATATATATATATATATATAAATATATATGTACAGCAATGTTTAAAAAAAAGCAGATATAATAAATCCAGCTAAATAATCGTGATTAATCTTTTTTCCATAATCTAACAGCCCTAGCTTTTAAGCAGCATATAAATTAACTCCACTAATAGATAATAAATAATGTTTTTAATAAATAAAAACGTTTTATTTAGTAATAATAAAAATATACACGTTTTATTTAATAATGTTTTTAAAAAATAAAAACGTTTTATTTAATAAAAAATAAAAACGTTTTATTTAATAATAATAAAAAATAAAAACGTTTTATTTATTAATAATAATAATAATAATAATAATAATGTTCAGCTTCAGAAACCAGTTTGTTTACTTTGATTTTAATCAAACGTTGTTTTGCTGCGGACTTTAAAAACATAATAAATAACAATAATTATCATAATAACAATAAGTTCAGATAGTACACGTCTTGTTTAACTGTATATATTTATATTTTAATATGCTTTAACTCGGTTTCTGTCCCTGAGAGTCTCTCATGGAGGTGATAACGGTTAACGTTTAGGTGTGTCCGCGCCCACTGAGCTAACAGCTAACAGCTAACGTTAGCCGTCCATCAAGCCGCCTGAAAACCAGAATAACGTGACGAATCAACGATTAAAATCACACCCATTGTTTACTCAGAGGCCCCCTAGGTCGTGAAAACGAATTAAACTCGATGACATCTCAAAGGAAGCTCGCTGAAGAGCAATCAGAGCACAAAGGTTGACGGTTGCTAAGTTAGCATAGCCTGACAGTTAATCAGCTGGCCTGTTAGCCTGAATGCTAACAGGAATGCTAACAGGAAGAAACCGTTTTAGTTTACCTTTGAACAAATAATCATATTCGTCGTCCCTGGTGCCCATCGTCCTGATGAGAATGAGTTAGTCCGAGATTGAAAATAAATTAGGAGGAAATGAAGGCGGTCTATTATATTTTACTCTTCCAACGGGAATCTGTTTGGAAGCCGTACTTCCGTAATTTCTTCTTCTTCTTCTTCTTCGTCTCTAGCGACCAGTCAGCGTCACTCTGAGACATTTTCCGACATCTAGCGGTCAGAGAGGGAACTGCCAAAATGCTGTATCCTGGGATGTACAGACATTTGACAGGCTGTAGGGTGGGGGGCATCAAGTGGTTGATGAATGGAGGTCACGCCTTTTCATGACAACATTCAAAAAGATACAAATAATACAGACTCACCCATTTTATGACTTATTTTACTTCACAAAACTCTGGGGACCCCCAGGCATCCAAAAACACATACAGCTTATTACAGCTAACACTATATATTTTTTCAATCGTGATCGTTTATTTTGTCAAGTGTGTTGCAAGGAAACATTCATTTTACACCACATCAAGGCTTTTTTATGTGTATTATTATTATTATTATTATTATTATTATTATTATTAATAATAATAAATACTTTATTGCAGGCTGTTTTACTTCATTACAAGTTGTCATATTTCACCACAAATTTTGTTCATCCTGGCACATTTTTATAAATATATATTTTTTTAAACATACAAGAATACATCATGAAATAAAATAAAAATAGATAAAAATCCAAAGAAAAGGTACGAAGAGAGAAAAGATAATTAAATTAAGATTTAAAAAAGTTCCTTCACTACTCTCTTAATTTAATATACCTGTTATTATTCCACTTTATCTGTTTCCTTTATCCATTTACTCCAGTAACACATGAATTCATCTTCTCTGTTTCTTAGCCTATACGTAATTCTTTCCATTTCTTTAATATCTTCCACTGTTAACTTCCATGCATTAATAGACGGGGGTTTATCATCCAGCCAGCTTCTTGTAATTTGCTTTAATGCGGCTATGTGTATTATTGTGGACAGAGGCCGAAGGAAAGATCATCCTTTATTGATCCACAGAGGGGAAATTCAAGTGTTTCAGCAGCAAAAAGACAAGAAGCAGACCATGCATATGAGTGCAAATAAAATAAGAATACATATAAACTAAAAATACAACGTATTTACAACTACTAACTAGTACATATAAAGTCAACTATACATCTATTAACTGCCAAACAAAACAACCATGACATTCACAAATGTTGTTCAGTGAATTTTGCTTGATTTTGATTTTATTTTCCTCTGTGTAAGTTATGTACAGCCAGGTGAGCGTGTCTCAAATTTGTGGTTTAATTTGTAACAAATGTTTCATGTCATGTACGTCTTTGTAACCTGCTACTGGATGCTTTGACTTTCCCTCGGGATCAATAAAGTATCTATCTATCTAAATGAATGCTGGATCAGAGACAGACAGGGATACTGCTAGATTCTTTGATTTTAGCATGTAGCCCATTCTTAACACGATAGCGTCTTGTAGGTCAACTCAGGAAGAATGCTACAATATATTTTTTATTGATCAATAATTAGAAATTTCAAGGGATCCCATTTGAATTGGGTCTGGACCCCAAAGTTGACCCCTAAAGCCGGATTTATGCTGAGATGTCCCTATCAAACCATTTAGATAGATAGATTAATAAAGTTCCTATCTATCTATCTAAATGGTAAATTGACTTCATACAGCACTTTTCTAGTCTTCTGACTACTCAAAGTCCTCTTACATCACAGGTCACACCTACACATTCACACACTGATGGTAGAGGCTGTTTTGTAAAGTGACCATCAGAAGAAACTAATCAGCAATTAATAGTCTTGCCCAAGGACACATCAGATATGAGGCTGCAGGCACTGGGGATCGAATCCCCGACCTTACAGTGGAGACCGACTCTACTGACTGAGCCACAGCCGCCACCTTCACTCATGATTCCATGTATTCAACTCTCCGATGGTGCTCTTACTCTGCAGGGTAACTGCATCTGTTAAGGAGGGAGCATGTGTGTAGATGATACTCAATCAAACTTTATTCATAAAGCACCTTTCAGACAAATTCAAATGCAGTGCAAAGTGTTCAGACAAGACATAAAAGCACAGACAAATTAATACACATGATTACACACAAGAAACATTTAAAATGACAGTGCTTAATAAACTAAAAACTAATTTTGAAATCAATACAAAGACTAAACAGGATACCACTGTAAAGATAGTTTCATCCGCATAGAAGTGTAGAACTGTATTTTTGGCTTTGATGTCCTTAACCAGGTCGTTAAAAAAAATACAGAACAAAATAGGTCCCAAAACGGAGCCCTGGGGGACGCCTTTAGTGATCTTAAGAGAACCAGATTCGTATCCTTCTGCATTTACACTTTGAGTTTTTAACCTTATATTTTATTTTTACACTACAGTAGTTTAAAATCCAATAAGTGATGATGGTAAAGCAACAACTATTCAACTTTATCAGTAAATAAAACTTCTCTTTGGAAAAGGGCAGCCAGGTGCCCTAGTGGCTAATCCGGCCTTAGGGCAAGTTAGTGATACAGAGAAAACTAGACCGAGAAAATATAGATCTTCATGGTGATGAAGAGGTGACCATAACACGAGGAGAAACCTTTTAGAAATAGGTAACAGAAATTCCTTAGAAAAAAAAGAGAGACCCTTCTCAGAGGACGACCTCCTCAGAGGGAGGTGACAGAGGCAAAGATAACGAGGAGGATTTTGAAAGGAATAAAGAAGTCGCCATGAAGGAGAGAGAGTCGGTTCAAAAAGAGCTGAGAGGAATCTCAGATAAAGAGCTCCTCATCAAAAGGAGGAAGGCTTTGGGTGGGACGAGGTCTCACGAGGAGGACTCAGTGAAAGAGAAGATGAAGACAGAGGAGGAGGAGGAGGTTTGAGTTCAGTCCACTCCATAGAGATCTTCATCTTCTATGTTTATATGCAGTCAATGGTTCGCAAAGAGGAGAGAAGAAGAAAGTTGAAATACAGGAAAGACGGACAGCGCTAATGACTGGATTCAAGAGGTCAAACTATGAGCTTTGAACTGCAGGAAGTCTGAGCAATGTTTAAAACAAATGTTGAAAAAAAAACTGAAAAGAGTGTAGTGACATCTAGTGGTGAAGTCCCAGATTGCAACCAAATGTGAAACGCTTCCCTTAACATCCCCTTCCATGCCATACGGAGAATCTATCTTAAATATTTGAAAGCCGAACACAAAAAAAAGGAACAAAACAAAGAGAGAATTGAGTTCTAGAGACCCCAAACTGTTTTTGTACCAGGCTGTAAACATGTTTATTTCTGCTGTAAAGTTGGACATTTTAACATGGGGCTCTATGGGGACTGAGTCACTGCAGGAGACAGACTCTAGTGGACACTGGAGGAACTGCAGCTGTAAAGTTGTACATTTTAACATGGGGTTCTATGGGGATTGACTCACAGTAGTAGACAGCCCAAGTGGACTCTTTGGGTACTGCAGTTCTGTTTTTCCTTCTAAACCTCAAGCAAATGATGATCTCCTTTTTTTTGTTTTTGGACACAAGTAAATGAAAGCAAATGTATTTCATTCATGTGAATTTTAAAATGTTTTTGTTGAAAATAAAAACCAATCATTCTATTTCACCCTTCCACATTTCATTTCATCCCTCTTTGACTTTTGTTTATTTCTTCATGTAGTCAGGGAGGAATTTTTTCCAATTCACATTCTGCAAAGAGAAAAAAAAGAAAGTTGTTAAATTAGTTTTTTTTTTCTCTCCATAACTGAATCTAATCTTCCTGTGTGACGTACGTTTTTCCCCATGGTGGATTTGGACTTCTTGGTCTTCATGTCCTCCAGAGACTCGTACATGTTACCTTGAACATTGGCAGCAGCCTCCCCAGGGATCAGCTCGTACATGTTTTCAGGCTGTGATGGACTTCCTCTTGGACCCTCAGAGTGCTGGTACAGCGGGTTGTTCCTGGACATCTCCTCATGGTCACCCTGCCGGTCTGACAGGGAGCAGCTCGGCCGCTCTCTGGGCTCGTGGAGGGAGTAGGTGTGGCAGGTGGTCTTCTTCAGAGGAGCGGGTGATGAAGAGGAGGAGGATATGAGCTGGTTTGAGTACTCCTCCTCCTCCATGTTCAGTCGTGGCAGAGATCTGCTTCTGCTCTCCACATGAGTCAGCTCAGAGTATGTGGTCCCAGGTGGACACAGATCACCTGGATAGCTGCTGTCTGCAGTATTTAAGAAGTCCAGGTTTGTGTTTCCTCTGAGTCCCTCTGATCTGTCCAGGTCGACCTCGGTCTCACCTGGATGGGAAGTTGTGTCGGGCAGAGATCCACTCAGGGAGAAACCCAGAGGAAGGCCTCTTTTTGGCACTGGAGGAACGCCCTGAAACACATGAAACAAGAAAATACAGAAATGGAACTGTTATCACTGCAAAACCAGCGCTGACATCCAGAGATAAGGAGAGAAACTAGTGACAATCCTGAGAAAACGCGGGGAGCCCTGGCGTCATTGACCTATGGTCATGGTATAGATAAGTCTAAGTCTAAGAAGGAACAGAAATATATTCGTCATCAATGGAAAAACAGAGTTATTATACTGAGAAATACAAATTAATACGTAAAGATCCTGAGAAAAAACAGAAATTTCCTTGTTAGCACGGAAAACAATTTTTGTTGCCTCGAGATAACAAGAAAGATAAATCAAGATGTCAGAAAATACACAAATGTACTCGTCATCACCGGACAACCAGCTTTGTTATCCTGGGATAACATGCAAAAGTAAGTCAAGATCTTGAAAAAATATGCATATTTCCTCATTATCACGAGAAAACCAGCGTTGTTACTCCGAGATAAATAAGTCAAAATCTCACTAAAATAAGACCATTTACTCGTTAACACGGGAAAAGAGATTTGTAATCCCGAGATTACAAGGTAAATAAATCAAGATTTCAACAAAGAACAAACACTTGAGAGTATAATGTATCAGTTTTTATTTGTGTTGTACCTGTGAGTGTGACTTTGTGTCCACAGACCAGGCACCGGTCAGTTTCCTGTTTTCAGATTTGGGAGGCAGTGTAGGAGGCTGAGCTGTCGAGGGATCATTCAGCGGCTCAGTCCGGTGGTTACTGACGGGGTGGCTGTGCCGAGCGTTCTTCTGATCCCACAGGGTCCGCAGAGCCTGGACACTCACCCCAGACCTCTCTCTGGTGTCGAGTTTCACCACGTCATAAAGCTCAGCTGAGTTTACCTGGAAGACAACCATGGACAAGTGAGGCGTGAAGATGATGCAATGATGAGCCAATCAACAGCTGGTCCTCACCTCATGACAGCTGGAGGTCAGGTGTTCTCCAAACGGCTGGATGGGGTGGACTCTGTAATGCTCGATCAGCTCCTTGAGGCTGCCGTGGGTCTGACAGTCTCCTGAAACCACAAACTGACCGCCCTGATCCTGAGTGATGACAAAATGGCGGCACCTGTCGTGGCCCCTGTGGAGGAAAAAGGTGAGATAAATATAAAGAACAAAGTGAGCAGAGTTCAACACACCTGATCAGAGGCTCACCTGTAGGACAGGATGTATCCAATGGCTTTTTCACTGAGGCGAATGAGAAAGCAGCCCAGAGATTTATCTCTCAGAAGATCTTCTGCGTCCCTGAAACCGTGCGTGACGGAACCAATTACACAAATGCAAATTAGATTAAAGAATAACACGCACATGACACCTTGATCATTTCTCTCACGCACATTCAGATCCACTGATACATCCATTCCTATCAGACCCATGAGGTCATTGAGTGTCTCCAACGCAGCCGTTTGATCTCCAATCAAGTTCATTTTCATCTTTTCATAACCTTTGGAGCCGTCTCAACTGGTCGAGCCTCAGGACCTAACACGTACTCCTTTAAAAACTGCCACCCAAATTTCTGGTATTTTAATCTGCACATAAATCTATATTAGGACACGATTAATCACAAAAATTCAGTAGTTAATCAGGATTAATGTGTTTAACCACGCCCCCTCTCTGGAAGGGCCTGTCTCAGGCTTTCTCGCTCCATGTCCTATTGTTTACGGTGAGAGGGCAGACTCAGAGGGCAGAACAAACACCTAGCTGTGGGAGTGTCACCCACCTGGGGGAGGGGTTACTGCCCTTTGTGATGTCATGAAGGGAAAATCTCCAAACGGCCTGTTTGAGCACACATTTTCTGAAAAGTGGAGCAGGCAAAAGATGGAGAGGATGGACTTCTCTTATCATTGGGAGGTTTGTAGACAGACTAGAGACACATGTTAGTGTTGGAGGAGTGCATATTTGCATAATATGTGACCTTTAAGCACTGATTAACAAATCGAGGCAGCAGTAGACCAGCAGCTCCCTTGTTTTTGGAGATAAAATTACCGTTTTTAAATGCAGTCTGGTGACTTTAAAGAGAGTAATATAAAAACAAATCTTCTTCCTCAATAAAAAAAGAAGGTCCATCTCTGTATAGGGATCCTTTCTGTAATGTTGTCACAAACTTAAAATAACAACCTGAGCCTGTCAGGGACAAAAACAACAACTTATAGTAGCCACACTTTGATCCATGTGGGAATATGTTGCAGACATTACAACCTGTTTCACAGCCAATGTAGCTGTTTTATAAATAGTACAGGAACTGGGCCTTGCAAATAAACCATAAACAAATATGGGAAAAGGTTGATTGCAGAGATAGCAACAGGATCTGCAAAAACGTATTCTAATAACAGCAAATAAAGTTCACAAACAAAACATTTAAGCCCCCAAGACCAAAACATGAGCACCATGTGGACTCTGCTTCTCTTCAGTTTTCCAGCAGAGGTCCTGAAGTAAAACTCTTTTTCTGTATTTCTTACTTTCTTGCAGCAAAGCCTTGAAACCAGTCCGGGAAGTTTCCGTTGTTGAGAATAAGCGGCGCCTGCGTCTCGGTGAACCACCTGAGAACCAGCTCCTTCAGACCTCCCTCTGAAGAAGTCTCCGCGTGCAGGTCCACGCCAGGCATCTTCTCCATCCTCACACCTGTGGGTCAGAGCAGCACACTCCCTGTGCTCAGGTGACGTCCGAATCTGAAAAGGAAGACGAGGTGCCTCATTTGACTGTTTCCGTTGGGCGGCTCTCTCATCTGAATAGTGGTATTGTTTCAGTTTATCTCCCTCCCTCCGAGCCGCCTGTTTCATTTAACTATCAGTGTTCCTGGTCACGGATTGAACTTAACTTATGTCCTTATTATAGTTCGATAAACCAGTATTACCACCGCTCAGCTCTAATTGTGCTGATAACAATGTGGTACGGATAAACTCTTTATTAAAGGTAGTACGTACCAGCTCATTCCAACAAGGTGTTTTAAATCAAGGGTCAAGATGTGACCAATCAGAGCAGAACCAGACTCATGATGAACAGACAGAAACCTGGAGCAGAACCAGACTCATGTTGAACAGGCAGAAACCTGGAGCAGAACCAGATGCATGTAGAACAGACAGAAACCTGAAGCAGAACCAGACTCATGTTGAACAGGCAGAAACCTGAAGCAGAACCAGACTCATGTTGGACAGACAGAAACCTGGAGCAGAACCAGACTCATGTTGAACAGGCAGAAACCTGGAGCAGAACCAGACGCATGTAGAACAGACAGAAAACTGGAGCAGAACCAGACTCATGTAGAACAGACAGAAACCTGGAGTAGAACCAGACTCATGTAGAACAGACAGAAACCTGGAGTAGAACCAGATGCATGTAGAACAGACAGAAACCTGAAGCAGAACCAGACTCATGTTGAACAGGCAGAAACCTGGAGTAGAACCAGACGCATGTAGAACAGACAGAAAACTGGAGCAGAACCAGACTCATGTAGAACAGACAGAAACCTGGAGTAGAACCAGACTCATGTAGAACAGACAGAAACCTGGAGCAGAACCAGATGCATGTAGAACAGACAGAAACCTGAAGCAGAACCAGACTCATGTTGGACAGACAGAAACCTGGAGCAGAACCAGACTCATGTTGAACAGGCAGAAACCTGGAGCAGAACCAGACGCATGTAGAACAGACAGAAAACTGGAGCAGAACCAGACTCATGTAGAACAGACAGAAACCTGGAGTAGAACCAGACTCATGATGAACAGGCAGAAACCTGGATCAGAACCAGACTCATGTTGAACAGGCAGAAACCTGGAGCAGAACCATACTCATGTAGAACAGACAGAAACCTGGAGCAGAACCAGACTCATGTTGAACAGACAGAAACCTGAAGCAGAACCAGACTCATGTTGAACAGGCAGAAACCTGGAGTAGAACCAGACGCATGTAGAACAGACAGAAAACTGGAGCAGAACCAGACTCATGTAGAACAGACAGAAACCTGGAGTAGAACCAGACTCATGTAGAACAGACAGAAACCTGGAGCAGAACCAGATGCATGTAGAACAGACAGAAACCTGAAGCAGAACCAGACTCATGTTGGACAGACAGAAACCTGGAGCAGAACCAGACTCATGTTGAACAGGCAGAAACCTGGAGCAGAACCAGACGCATGTAGAACAGACAGAAAACTGGAGCAGAACCAGACTCATGTAGAACAGACAGAAACCTGGAGTAGAACCAGACTCATGATGAACAGGCAGAAACCTGGATCAGAACCAGACTCATGTTGAACAGGCAGAAACCTGGAGCAGAACCATACTCATGTAGAACAGACAGAAACCTGGAGTAGAACCAGACTCATGTAGAACAGACAGAAACCTGGAGCAGAACCAGATGCATGTAGAACAGACAGAAACCTGAAGCAGAACCAGACTCATGTTGGACAGACAGAAACCTGGAGCAGAACCAGACTCATGTTGAACAGGCAGAAACCTGGAGCAGAACCAGACGCATGTAGAACAGACAGAAAACTGGAGCAGAACCAGACTCATGTAGAACAGACAGAAACCTGGAGTAGAACCAGACTCATGATGAACAGGCAGAAACCTGGATCAGAACCAGACTCATGTTGAACAGGCAGAAACCTGGAGCAGAACCATACTCATGTAGAACAGACAGAAACCTGGAGTAGAACCAGACTCATGTAGAACAGACAGAAACCTGGAGCAGAACCAGATGCATGTAGAACAGACAGAAACCTGAAGCAGAACCAGACTCATGTTGGACAGACAGAAACCTGGAGCAGAACCAGACTCATGTTGAACAGGCAGAAACCTGGAGCAGAACCAGACGCATGTAGAACAGACAGAAAACTGGAGCAGAACCAGACTCATGTAGAACAGACAGAAACCTGGAGTAGAACCAGACTCATGATGAACAGGCAGAAACCTGGATCAGAACCAGACTCATGTTGAACAGGCAGAAACCTGGAGCAGAACCATACTCATGTAGAACAGACAGAAACCTGGAGCAGAACCAGACTCATGTTGAACAGACAGAAACCTGAAGCAGAACCAGACTCATGTTGAACAGGCAGAAACCTGGAGTAGAACCAGACGCATGTAGAACAGACAGAAAACTGGAGCAGAACCAGACTCATGTAGAACAGACAGAAACCTGGAGTAGAACCAGACTCATGTAGAACAGACAGAAACCTGGAGCAGAACCAGATGCATGTAGAACAGACAGAAACCTGAAGCAGAACCAGACTCATGTTGGACAGACAGAAACCTGGAGCAGAACCAGACTCATGTTGAACAGGCAGAAACCTGGAGCAGAACCAGACGCATGTAGAACAGACAGAAAACTGGAGCAGAACCAGACTCATGTAGAACAGACAGAAACCTGGAGTAGAACCAGACTCATGATGAACAGGCAGAAACCTGGATCAGAACCAGACTCATGTTGAACAGGCAGAAACCTGGAGCAGAACCATACTCATGTAGAACAGACAGAAACCTGGAGCAGAACCAGACTCATGTTGAACAGGCAGAAACCTGGATCAGAACCAGACTCATGTTGAACAGAAAGAAACCTGGAGCAGAACCAGACTCATGTTGAACAGGCAGAAACCTGGAGTAGAACCAGACTCATGATGAACAGGCAGAAACCTGGATCAGAACCAGACTCATGTTGAACAGGCAGAAACCTGGAGCAGAACCATACTCATGTAGAACAGACAGAAACCTGGAGCAGAACCAGACTCATGTTGAACAGGCAGAAACCTGGATCAGAACCAGACTCATGTTGAACAGAAAGAAACCTGGAGCAGAACCAGACTCATGTTGAACAGGCAGAAACCTGGAGCAGAACCATACTCATGTAGAACAGTCAGAAACCTGGAGCAGAACCAGACTCATGTTGAACAGGCAGAAACCTGGAGCAGAACCAGACTCCTGAAGAACAGGCAGAAACCTGGAGCAGAACCAGACTCATGTTGAACAGACAGAAACCAGGAGCAGAACCAGACTCATGTTGAACAGGCAGAAACCTGGAGCAGAACCATACTCATGTAGAACAGACAGAAACCTGGAGCAGAACCAGACTCATGTTGAACAGGCAGAAATCTGGAGCAGAACCAGACTCCTGAAGAACAGGCAGAAACCTGGAGCAGAACCAGACTCATGTTGAACAGGCAGAAACCAGGAGCAGAATCAGACTCATGTTGAACAGGCAGAAACCTGGATCAGAACCAGACTCACAACAGCCATCTGATGAGTAAAGTATAAAGTGACTGTAGGTTGGCCGTAACATTCAACTGTACAACTAGCTAACCATTAAGTTAGCTTTCTAACATACAGTAATGTTACGTGTTGTCTGATAGTTGCTATTAGGTTAGCAAAGACAAGCTTAATGTGAGAGAAAAACTATATTAAGCATATTTGCTAGCTAACTTTTAATTGGAAGACGATATATAGGTGAAATAAATTACTATAAAATAACTACCATGTCTTCCTTGGATTGAAACAGTCTGATCGTAGCTTTCAACATCAGAGGATTAAAACTAATTTAAAAGCACTGACTAAATGTTTAAATTATTCACATCAGGTATACCCTATGAATGATTTCAAAATACTGCAGAGTTTTTTGTCAGAATTCAAAGTGTGACAACAGGTGTTTCATGCACGAGCTGAACAGATGGTCTAGCCCAAGTGACAGGGCACGCGCACCGCAGTAGCAACAACATGACGCCAAAGCTCATTTAAATATTTTCAAATTCATCGTTTACAAACATTTGTGCGATGTTGTGCTCTATATTTGACAATTTTCAAAGCATCATCTGACTCGCTGCGTTTTGATTGTAAAATCGGCGCCAAATTGATACAAAAAATATTTTTTGGAACAGTTTTTACAAACTTTTTGTAGTGTAAGAAGCAGTGTAAACACATTAATAATAAGATTTTTATTATTCTCAAACAAGCTGCTTTGCTCGGCCCATTGTTTCGGTTATATTAATGATAGAGTAAGCAAAAATGTTCAAAGGATCCTCTTAACACCGCCCAGCAACGCCACTTAAATTAGTAGTTTTCTGCATGAGGTTTGGTGTGACGCTACCCTCGTGCATGTTCACGGACTGTGTTGAGAGTCTGCGTGGATTGAACACAACACGGAGACACGCAGAGGACTAAGGTGGACTCAGGAGGAGTACATGGTGTCCACGATCATGACCTGACGTGTGAATAACGGTGAGATATTTCATGTTTAATGGTGTTCATTTGCGCATCATTTTTGTCAAGTGAGACTTTTACAGTTAGACTTTAATTCAGAGTGTGTCCTGCATGCCGAGCCGTCTATGGAGAAGTGTCGACCCCTTAACTCATAATTCAGGGTTATTTGCGGTTGTCACGTGCATTAAATTGTTGAAACAGGATGACGTTTTTCTCCTGATTTTTGCAGAGGGATGAAAATACTGCAGAAGTTTCCTCCTCTAGACTGAAGATATGGACTCATTCAAACAACAGAGAGTGGAGGACTTCTATGAAATTGGTGAAGAGCTGGGAAGGTACAAACAAACATGCATGGAGTGTCTCTGATTTTATGATCGCAGACACTTTATGGTATCGGTACTGATTGGTTTATCAGTATTGTGCATGCCATGAATTTAGTATCAGATTCTTTGAATTGATTTTAAAGACTTAATTAATCCAAGATGATTAAAAAAAAACACTCAAAACATCATGAAACAGGCTGAGGACACTAGAGAAGGTATTTATCAAAACAAGAAAGCATCTGAACAAAAACTACTTTAGAAGATTTACTTTATTAATCCGAATAAATTATTATTTTTTTTACCTCAGTTAATGAGGCATGCTACACACACAGAGGTTGAAATACACACACATGCACAAACAGGATCCAATGGACATGCACTAATGGAGAGATGTCAGAGGGCTGGGCTGCACACAGCAAAGTTCTGGTTCGATGGATTGCTCAAGGGGACCTCAGCAGTGCTCAGGAAGTGAACTGGTACCTCTCCATCTACCGCTGGGACTTGAACTGTCGGCCCTCAAGTCCCTACAGACTGAGCTACTGCCGCACAAGTCAAGTATTTATTATTTGAAACATTTATTTTAACGTTGGCGAGAAGCTTGCAGGAAAACAGAGGCGTTGCAGAGGAGAGACGGGATCAGCTGAGCCAGCGGGGGAGCGCAGTGCTGTGTGTGTGTGTGCATGTTTGACTGTGTGTGTGTAGAGCTCCTGCTGTGTTGTGCTTCAAAACACAGAGACACAATGTGAATTCTCAGACTTGGACAGCAATAACGCCGTTGCAGAATCAATATGAACGTTCAAAGACGTGATGAGCTTAGTTAGCGGTCTGAAAAGGTCACCGTAGGATTCCTAAACAGAAGTTGCATTGCTCAGGTTGCACAGACAAGCTTGTAGGCCGGTGCACGGAGCGCCTACTGCCGTGCAAAAATAATCTGTAAATGAAACTGAATCATTAACTGCACGCTGAAAATGTTCCCTGCACCTGATACATCTGAAGAGTTTTTTAATTCGCCTGCTTTAACAGGAGTCACAATGTGTCACAGAGCTTCCACACGTTTACTGCAGACTTCACCTCAATGCTCCTGAAAAAACACAATAAATACACCAGCTTGTGTTTGTTGCCCTGTTGTGTTGCTGCGTGTTGTCAGGTGGCGACAACTGTTGTGCATGTCGAGACTCTTCTATCTTTAGCGGCGGCTAAAAGTGCTCTGAGAGCGGCTGCAGACGAGGAAGTGGAGTGTTAGCTTACACACAAGAGGAGCAGAAAGAAACAGGAGCAGCTGCACGGACGTATCATAACCTTTGAATTTTAAATACATCACCAGGTCAGACTCAACAAGGATATGAAGTGTTTGTGTTGTTGTTGTTGTGTTTCTATGAGTGCCGGGCTTCACACTCTGCAGCAGAATGTGTGTAGCTCTATAAATAGACGTGGAGGGAAAATTTGAGCCACAAATTAAATCACACACAACGACCGCGGCCCTGAAGCATCTGTTATGGTGGGTCAAAGTTTAGTCACAAAATAATGAAGAAAATATAAGAAGACATGTTGGAGAAACGTCAGGCCTAAAAAAATGAATGTTCTTTATTAACAAATAATGACCACAGTCAGGGCATGGTCGTGTTAGATCAGCGTTTCAAAACCTTTGATAAAGGACACCTTGTTTACAAACCCACCTTCATGTTTTTCATTAAAAGTCTGTCATCCTTCACATTTAAAGGTCACATATTCTCCTCCTCTTCTTCAGTTTAAATAAGTCTCAGAGCTCCCCAAAACATGTGTGTGAAGTTTCTTGTTCTAAATCCACTCTGATCCTGTATTTGATCATGTCTATAAACCCCTCTATTTCAGCCCTGCTCAGAACAGGCTGTTTCTATGTCTGTACCTTTAAATATGTAAATGAGCGGTGTCTGACCACGCCCCCTCTCTGGAAGGGCTTTGGGTGTACTCGGGCTTTCCATGCCATGTCCTATTGTTTACGGTGAGAAGGCAGACTCAGAGGGCAGAACAAACACCTAGCTGTGGGAGTGTCACCCACCTGGGGGAGGGGCTACTGCCCTTTGTGATGTCATGAAGGGAACGGCCTGTTTGAGCACACATTTTCTGAAAAGTGGAGCAGGCTAAAGACGGAGAGGATGGACTTTTCTCATCATTGGGGGGTTTGTAGACAAACTAGGGACACATGGTGAAGTATATTTTGTAGAATATGTGACCTTTAACCTCTCTCTGCGTGTTCCAGCGGGCAGTTTGCCATCGTAAAACAATGCAGAGAGAAAAGCACGGGCCGGGAATTCGCCGCCAAGTTCATCAAGAAGCGTCAGAGCATGGCGAGCTCTCGAGGGGTGAGGCGGGAGGAGATCGAGCGTGAGGTGGACATCCTGCAGCAGATCCAGCACCCGAACATCGTCACGCTGCATGACGTCTACGAGAACCGGACCGACGTGGTGCTCATCCTGGAGCTGTGAGTCTGGTGGTCTGGTGGTCTGGTGGTCTGAGGGTCTGATGGTCTGATGGTCTGAAGGTCTGAGGGTCTGAGGGTCTGATGGTCTGAAGGTCTGAAGGTCTGAAAGTCTGATGGTCTGAGGGTCTGATGGTCTGAGGGTCTGATGGTCTGAAGGTCTAAAAGTCTGATGGTCTAAAGGTCTGATGGTCTGAGGGTCTGATGGTCTGAGGGTCTGATGGTCTGATGGTCTGAGGGTCTGAAGGTCTGATGGTCTGATGGTCTGATGGCCTGAGGGTCTGATGGTCTGATGGTCTGAGGGTCTGAGGGTCTGAGGGTCTGAAGATCTGATGGTCTGAGGGTCTGATGGTCTGAGGGTCTGCTGGTCTGAAGGTCTGATGGTCTGAGGGTCTGATGGTCTGAGGGTCTGAAGGTCTGATGGTCTGAAGGTCTGAGGGTCTGAGGATCTGATGGTCTGATGGTCTGAGGTTCTGATGGTGAAGGTCTGATGGTCTGATGGTCTGAGGGTCTGAGGGTCTGATGGTCTGAGGGTCTGATGGTCTGAGGGTCTGATGGTCTGATGGTCTGAAGGTCTGATGGTCTGAAGGTCTGATGGTCTGAGGTTCTGATGGTGAAGGTCTGAGGGTCTGATGGTCTGAGGGTCTGATGGTCTGATGGTCTGAGGGTCTGATGGTCTGAGGGTCTGATGGTCTGATGGTCTGATGGTCTCTGTGTTTCAGGGTCTCTGGAGGAGAGCTGTTTGACTTCCTGGCGCAGAAAGAGTCTCTGAGTGAAGAAGAGGCCACACAGTTCATCAAACAGATCCTGGAGGGGGTGAACTACCTGCACGCCAGGAAGATCGCTCACTTCGATCTCAAGGTTCGTCATAAAAACAACAACTTTACATTTACAGGAAGGAGACACTGACATGTTCATACGGAGAGCTCAGGATCTGTGTGAGTGAAGAAGCGACTCACGTGTTTGATCCTCAGGCCGTTTTATTCTGAAGGATTCAGCGTCATTTGTACAAATGTTCCACTCAGTATCGTCGACGTTTATCAGTTTGAGCTCTTTGAACTGTAAGACATGAGAAGCTCATATGGAGGTTCTGAAGGTTTTAATTGATATTTACGGTATTTAGTGGTTATGTGGCCAAACAGAGGCTGCAGCCCTTGAACCGGGCGACCCTGGTTCGATCCCGTCTTGCTGCACTTCATCGCATGTCATTCTTCCCTGTGTCGGACTTATTCCATCGTCCTCCATCACAATAAAGGCATAAAATCCTACAAAAATCTAAGCCCAAAAAGACATTTGCAGATGTCCTTCAGGGCCACCTTACTTTCTATACCGGTGGTTCTCAACTGGTGGGTCGGGACCCAAAACTGTGTTGCGGAGCTGTATTCAGTGGGTCGCCAAAGTGTGCATGGTCAAAAAAAAGTTCAGTTACAAAGTCTGTGTGGCGCTTTCTTCAAACACGTTTGTTTGCTTGTCTCACATTTAGAATCATCTGAGGTCCAAACTGCAACATGTTTTACTAAACTCTGACACCTAGTGTTGAAAATGGGTACTGCAGTCTAAATTCAAAACATTGTAGAGAGCTGTCCCCCCCCCTCTCTCTAGAGTGGATGCTCACACAGGTTGCCATTTGGTGGACACTGAAGCTTCAGTGTTTAGCTGGCTCTGCATCGGAATGTAAAAAGGTTAAAAGTCAAACTGGGTTTCTACTTTAGAATCAAAAATCCTGTCTCTCTTTTGACTCTAAGAACAGGCGGGTTTCTGTCACTCTTCTGTCTGTGCTGGACTGTGATGATGTTTTATATGTACACGCGTCCTCACAAAGCACACACTCTGGAATGTGTGTGTCACGGAGCTCTGAGCTTCATTTTACTCATCACTGTTCGTTGTAAACACTGACGTATTCTTACCTACAAGTCTATCTTAGGTCTGCTTCCTTCAGACCTTCTGACCTCCATCAGTCCAAAGTTTAGAGAGTTAAGAGTTCATTTAAATCTCACTGTGTGTGTGTCCTCCTTCCAGCCTGAGAACATCATGCTGTTGGACAAAAACGTGCCGCTCCCCAGAATCAAACTCATCGACTTTGGTCTCGCACACAAAATCGAAGCCGGGGTCGAGTTCAAAAACATCTTTGGAACGCCGGAGTTCGTAGGTAAGACCAGTTCCTATATATCTTTTTTTATTTCTTGTAAATTTTGAGATGAAAAACCAACATCTTGGGAGCGCTGGTGGCGCAGTGGTTAGTGCGCGCGCCCCATGTATGGAGGCTGCGGTCTTCCGGGCAGGCGGCCTAGTTTCAAATCCAGCCTTTGGCTCCTTTCCCGCATGTCATTCCCTACTCTCTCTCTCTCTCCCTGATTTCCGACTCTATCCACTGTCCTATCTCTCCATTAAAGGCACAAAAAGCCCCAAAAAAATTTTTTTCAAAAAAAAAAACAACAACATCTTGTCAAATGCCTTACTGCCTTACGGACGAGGGAGCATGGAGCACGTACCGGAGCGGAGCTGACATGCGACGCACGCGTATCTGGTGGAAGTTCGAGGTCACACCTCTCATCTTTTTGTGTTTTAAGCTCCAGAGATTGTGAACTACGAGCCGCTCGGACTGGAGGCTGACATGTGGAGCATCGGGGTCATCACCTACATCCTGCAAGTGATACACCAACAACACGATAACCTGCACAGAGAACTGCACATTACGAATACTGCACCTTCTCCTGCAGCTTCCTGTAAACACAGAGGTCAACAGAGGTCAACTCTTCTCCTCCGTTTGTCTGCAGGCTGAGCGGGGCGTCGCCGTTCCTCGGGGAGACCAAACAGGACACTCTGGCGAACATTTCTGCCATAAATTACGAGTTCGACGACGAGTTCTTCTGTCACACCAGCGAGCTGGCCAAGAAGTTCATCAGCCAGCTGCTGGAGAAGGATAAGAAGTAAGAGGTGGAGGGACACAGGACACGAGGAGGGGGATCTCTGTCTGAGTGTTCTAACCAACGTTTGATCTCTCTCACAGGAAAAGATTAACCATTCAAGACGCTCTGAATCACCCATGGATCAAGGTAAAGGTCGTTATCTCACCTGCACCGTGTGACATTAAGGCATGACTCATAGACTCATTTAATATCTGAATAGTAATGAGGGACACTTCAACCTGTCCCTGTGCTTGGTGTCTAAAGACGAGGAGGTTTCTGTGTCCAGCAGCTAGTTAGAGCTCGTGCTGTTGTCAGGATACAGGAAGTGAGGAAGACGTCTTTTCATTCAGTACTCTCTCTCTCAATTTCAATTCAATTCAAATAGCTTTATTGGCATATATTGCCAAAGCATATAATACAATAATAATAATAATAATAATGAAAAGTAATAATTAGCAATTAAATATTTTAACAATGAAAAAAATTAAATAATAATGAATAAATAAACAAACAAATAAAAAATAATAATTTAAAAAAAAACAGGATTTCTCTCTCTTTCAGGTTTCTCTCTCTCTCTCTCTCTCTCTCTCTCTCTCTCTGCAGCAGGTTTACATACATGGTCTTACAAAGCAACATCAAATCAGTGATTTCTAATACAGTTTGTTTATCAAGGTCAAGGTTTATTTATTCTTCTCCCTCGGGAGAAATTTGTCTCGGATACGGGGAAATTGCTGCACAGACAAAACATGAAATTAAAAACAGTTGTTACAAATGTGATAAACATTAGCTTACCCCTGCTACAAATTAACCAAGCATCTGCTGAAGTTTCCGTACACACAAACACACACACACACACACACACACACACACTCCTACAATCACAAGTGCATGCACACTGTCCACATGTACACATGCCAAACACATACTGTTTAGTTACCAGGACCTCGGGGGCCTCCTGATTTTGCGTTCATCCTCTGTTATTTGCTAATTTTATGAACAGTTAAATATTCATCCTGGGGCACATTTACTTTTATCGTTTTTCACGGCTTTGCTGTACAGCAGTTTTATTTTAAAAGAATTAAAGGCCTCGTCTCGTCTCGTCTCGTTTCGACGCCCGTCCAAAATAAAGGAAGGGTCATTTTATAGGCTGAAGTAAATAAAACTTTGGGCTATTAACCTGACATGTACGGTAAATCAAATGTACGTTCTTGTGCAGCTTTTTTATTCCAGACAATGACAAGCATTGACAAGAACACTTGTCAGGGCGTTGGTATGACAGAACACTGTGTCTCCAAGAAATGTGCATGTGCATGATAAACATTAGCCAGTATTTCATGAGTGTTTCCCTCCATTCTGTGACGCTGTAAAAATGTGCTGAATACTTAAAACATGAAATAGTTTGACTGTAAAAACTTCGGCTGCAGCAGAAGAAGTTGAGTGTGCTCAAAGAAAGCCTCCTCTCTGCATGTATTAATGATGACTTTTGAAATGATCTCTTTTCTATATTTGATTAGTATTCCTCTCTGATCATGCAATAGCACTCTGAGCTCTCTGTCTCTGTGCCTGCTCTTCACTCTCTGAGCGACACTCTCTAACTCCGCTTTCTTTAAACTTTAAAGTCCAACGAGCACAAGGAGGAGACTAAAACCCTGGAGCCCAAGAAACGGGAGCGCCGGCAGCTGAAGACGAAGCGCCTGAGGGAGTACACCATCAAGTCGCACTCCAGCATGCCGCCAAACAACACGTATGTGAACTTTGAGCGCTTCGCCCAGGTGGTGGAGGACATCGACCAGATGGAGAGCTCGTTCGTCAGCCTGGCAGCGGCTCACGACTCCCTGCAGGAGGACATCGACGCCATGGTGTCGGTCTATAACGAGAAGGAGGCGTGGTACAAGGAGGAGAGCGAAGGAGTGCGTCACGAGCTCTCTCAGATCCGATACGAGTTCCGTAAGGTGGAGGCCTTTAAGCGCAGCCTGCAGGACGACATGCAGGCCTTCAGCTCCAGCCTCAGCGCCGTCAACAGCCGCTACCAGGAGCGACAGAATCACCTGGACGCCCTGCGCCTGGAGCTCAGCAACGAGCTGCAGTGGGTGCAGGAGGTGATGGGCTCGTTCCCTCTGGATGGAAGCGGAGGAGGATACTCCAACTGCAACTTCTCCACCGTCTTCAACAACGACGTGAACGAGGCGCTGAAGGAGCTGCTGAACCGCTCGTGTGGAGGAGAGCTGCTGTCGGGGATCAACCTGGACTTTGAAAGCGGACAGCAGAGATAAACGCTTTTAGTTTCATCGTTCATTAAAACACGTTAACGTGTCACAAGGTGCTGCATGTACGACCCTTAAGAATAATCTGATGCTAAGATTAAGGACGCACTCACACTCGGCCCAGTTGTCCCACGATTGTCTCACACTGGTCAAAGGAACTGGACTTTGGTGGTCAAACGTAGGATTGCCTAGTGTGAATGCGCCCTTAAATATCAGGCAGAAAGAAAGCTTCTTTTCCACGTGCTGTAAAGCTTTGAGCGGCATGTTTCAGTCTGGTAACATCAGTCTGTAGTGCTGTGTGTTGAAGACAAAGACAACAAGATAATGTCTTTTCTGTTGGTGTATGTTGTCCATGAAAGCTTCATATAAAAGAGTAGAAACATCTGAATCATGAGGTTATTATTTCTGTGTGTATTTTTGAAAATGCAGCCGTTGACAGCTGATTTTAAATCTCTTTTAACAGCTGTTTAAAAGTACCTGTGTGACTTTTTATAGACAGCTTGTAGCAACTGTTTAAGATTAAGATTTACTTTTATTGATCCCACAAGGGGACATTCTGTTTTTACACTCTATAATCATGCAACACACACATGCACAAACAGGATCCTATGGACATGCACTAATGGAGAGATGTCAGAGTGATGGAGCGGCCCCCGGCAGGCGCCCCAGGGCTGGTGGTGGGTGGGGGGTTTGGTGCCTTGCTCAGGGGCACCTTGGCAGTGCTCAGGAAGTGATCTGGCACCTCTCCAGTTACCAGACCAACTTCCATATTTGGTCCGCACCGGGACTTGAACCGGTGACCCTCCGGTTCCCAACACAAGTCCCTACAGACTGAACTACTGCCGAGCTTATTAGAAACATGCAGAGGCTTTTTAGGTCGGGTACAATCACTTCTATCTGAACCACTTCTCTTGCCCGCTTCCATCGCTGCAACACCTGTTGGTTTGACCTGATAACTGCTCTCATATCTGGCAAATCGAGGGGCGTCCAAAACGGCCGTGTGGGGGTGCCTTAAAACCGCCTACCTTCTCTGGTCCAAACAAATCCAGAGCATTCAGGACCAGAATCTAAAGTTAGGAGGTCTGATCATATAGTAAGGTCACTTCTACTCACTACACATCTCACTGATTGGACCTTTAAAATCCTCACTTATGGTGACAGGTTAAAAATGAGTTATAAACTATTTTTTATGGCCCCTTTAAAAACCATCCTAACCTTTCTCCAGCATACGGCGCCCCTGGTTTCAGATAAAAGCTCCTCTAAATGTCTTACAGGATCTTTCTTTTCACGCCTCGCTGATAGAAATGAGACTCATTCTGACGACAAACAGACAAACAGTAAACATTGGTCTGTACGTGATATCATCTGTGAGCAGCTGCTGGGTCGGGCCGCTCTGAGTCTGCACGGTGAAGATAACACCCTTTAGCTTACATCCTGAAACACACTCCAAGGATTTATAGGAACCTCGACACAATAATGACTTAACTAATTATGAACAGCAATATTTGTTAATTTAATGCTGATAATGAACACTAATGTGACATGTTTGTTGTTGCACATATACAAATGTGACATTTTAAATCATTAAAAAACATAATTAGAAGATATTCTAAGTATAATAAAAGACATTTAACAGCGACGGCACCGCCCGGATGCATTCACAGACCCCCGGAGACAGACGGGGAAGTTACTAACCACATATTTATATGAGAGCTCCTGAGCTCTCAGGTCTTGCAGGTTCCTCGGTACGGCCTGCTGCTATGGACCCCCCCCCCCCCCCCCCCCCCTTCTGTGTCAGTGCCTTAGAAGTCCAGCCTTAGAAGCACATTAGGCCTTGTCCCGGCAGCAGAAGCCGGGCTCTTCAGTAGACGAGGTCATCTAGCACTACCACCATCCGACTTCCCTGACGTCAGACTGTGTCGTCCCCACAACCACCGCCGTCCTCATTCATGCACGGCCTGCTCCGACCTCCAGACAGTGACAGACAGTGTGATGTGTTTTGTCTGTCTTACATTTAAAACTGCATTGTATTTGTAACTACGATGCGATACAATATAATATGATACGATTAAATACAACACGACATGATGTTGAACAGAACCATATAAAACCATAGGAAGGTATAGAATATAACATGATACAGTAAGGTATGATACGATCTGATGCGATACAATACGGTGCAATATGGTCGGATACGGTAAGATATGAAACATTATGATATGATGTGGTACGATACGGTATTATACAACATGAGCGATATATCAAGACTCGGTAGGAAACAGTACCACATGATAGGAAAGTATAGGATGGATATGTTACGGTATGATGTAATGCAATCCACACAAAGACACAAACATAACACCATTTCAAACACACACATGCTAATAACCGGTATAATCAAGTCCATGTGCACTCACTGAGAGCAGAGTCTGTTCACCTCTTAAAGGGGACATATTCTGAAAAATCCACTTTTTCAGTGTTTTTGAACATATATTTGGGTAACCTGAGTGTCTACCAACCCACAAAATGTGAAATAAATCCATCCAGTCCTTTGTTTGTGGTCTGCATAAGTCTTACAATAAAGAGAAAAATGCTCCCTTTCTTCTTTTTTTTTTAACTTATTTTTTAATTTAGTACACAGATAAAACATACAACTTCAAGAGATGCTTTTCAGTTACACTTGTCCATTTTCTCATGAAATCCTAACATGTAATTTTACCAAACAACTACACATCCATATCCATACATGTATTATAAGCACACACCCTTTCCTTCATACCTACATTAGATAGACATAGACTTACATACATGCATATAACCACACATATGGCAGCCTTCACATGGTTTTTCAATCCTTTTTCCTTGATTGACTAACGACTTCTGCAAACATATAGTTAATTTGCTATACAATACACAAGTGCATTTAAAGTAAAATAAATAAATAAATAAAATACAATTTAAAATAAAGAGGTGACTAGAGCCCAGAAAATGCTCCCTTTCAAATGTGCTCTCCTTGTGATGTCACAGTGGGATTCTGGTAATAAAAATCCCCTCCCCTGGTAGCTCCACCCATGGACTCCACCCCCGCATTTAAAGAGACACACACACCAAAACGGAGCGTTCTGACAGAGCTGGTTTATACAGGGTCACAAACCTCCTCTGGTGCTTGATTCATGTTATATTTTGACCAAAGCACAGCACAGATGTTTCATTTAGACCACAGGGGGACTGTTTGAAAAGGTGGAGAAGGGGGATGATATGTCCTCTTTAAAATCTATATGTCAGGACTTTTCTAAAACCAACACTTTTTTGTTTTTTTTAATGGTGTTTAATTTTGAGCTCCGGTCATTCAATAGTGACTGTTGATAATACACTTTTTTTCTTAAAAAAAAAAAATAAATATATATATATTTTTATTGTACTTTTAACTTTTAAACACACATACAGACAATTCAAACAGTACAACAGAACAAACAACACACATTGGCCACAAATTACATTTCTCATCTATAGCTCAGACACATGGCACACCCCATACATTATAGACAAAATAGTTATGCCTGTAACCACAAAGTATGGCACGAAGAATGTCACGGCATCCAAGCTTGTGCAGGAAACAGTGTATAATAACCACAGTTGACAGTGAGGAGCACCTCTTTTTCTTTTACACTGAACATTTTTTAACACTAAAAGCAATGTCTTTTAAGTAAGATTAGAAAACAACGCATAAAATAAAGGGCATCAAGGCATTTAACTAAGCAAGGCATGCTTAGTTAAATCCTGGTTGTATATATTCATATTCTTATTTTTGATATCTTTTAGTACTTATTTACTTTGTAGTTAATATTATATTGTGTTTAGATTGCTAACATTGTGTTTTTTACTCATATTGTGTGTTGGATAACCTGCTGCTGTAACGCCACAATTTCCAAGTTTGGGATCAATAAAGTAATTATATTCTATTCTATTCTATTCTATCAAATAAAAAAATAAAATACATTTAAAAATGTATCCCTTTGTCTGTTTTCTGGACTGTAATCCATCATTCCCTTTAGTACAGAATTTGATAATACACTTATTGACAGGCAGACCGGTGTGACGTCACCGCGGGGCTGGGGCCGGGGCTCGGAGAGGGGGCCGGGTCTCAGCAGTCATTCGCAGTGAAGGTCCGGGGAGAGGCGGGCGGAGACATGGAGATCCAGGCATGCCTCTGTCTCCTAACACAGTAACCCAATCACTGCGTACAGACATCAACTGAACTGCTAGTCTTCGAGCGATGAAGCAAAGTGAGTCTATTATTCTGTAAGCAGAACGAGAAGAAGAAGAAGAAGAAGAAGAAGAAGAGGAGGAGGAAGAGGAGGAGGCCGCTGACAGATCACGGTAAGCTTTTTTAGAAAGTGCAGCTAGCGAGCTAACCGGCTATGATACAGCAGATAAGACAAATATATCCCCCGGGCAAAATGTCCCACACTGTGCTGGGCTGAGCTTGTGCACCGATATGCATGCTGTAAAAAGCACATTACCGATTTATTCCCCACCTGTCACACCTGCAGATTCACGCGTTACACCTTTTGTTAATGTGTTTTTTTTTTTTTATGCGCTGCTAGCTGAGCTGAGTGACGAGAGGAAAGTTAGCTTCTGCTAGCTAACATAAACAGTAGACAGCCGTGTTTTTGGGGGGGTTGTATTCAAAGAAACTGCCTTAAAATAAACAGTGAGTGTTTAAGTGATAGTAGTTAACGCTGCTGTTATTGTTGTAGATGTTAAATATCAGCCTGTCTGCTGTTCTGTCAGTGATTTGTGAAGCTAGCCGGAGGTGATTATCATCACAGGGTAATCTGACACAACAAACATGGCAGGTGCTTTTGTTTAACATCTGACACAACAAACAAGGCTGCAAGTTTGTCTTATTAATGTGTTTTAATAAATAAATAAAGCAGAATTTAAGTTGACATTTAGTTCAATATTAAGATAGCTTGGTGCTAACTGATTCTGCTGCGTTCAGGGTCTCCTTTAAATGCTCGGAAATCCTGAGTTGACTAGTCGTTTCTTTTTTGTCTTCGGTTTGTTCGCGAGTTTAAAGGGAACATATTGTGAAAAATCCACTTTTGAACATAATCTGGGTATATCTGGGTAGTGTCTACTGACCCACAAAATGTGAAATAAACCCATCCAGTCCTTTGTTTGTGGTCTGCGTAAGTCTTACAACACAGAGAAAAATGCTCCGTTTCTAATTTCCCCTCCCTTCCCCGGGTATCTCCACCCAGGCTCAGGCTCATTTTTTTGGTAGGGTGGACCGCTCCAGTCCGTCACCCAGTTTTACACCCAGGTACCCAGGTAGAACTTGACGATCTCCACGTCAGTCCCACTGATGCAGACGGGGGAAGGAGATGTCTTATTCCTTCTTTAGGTCGACTACGATCTCCTTAGTCTTCCCCACATTTGCTGCCAGGTCTTTGTTTTAATGATCAACAGTATTAAAAAGTACAAAGGCTGTGGAGAGAGAGTGGGGAACGACATGCAGGAAAGGAGCCACAGTTCAGACCCGAACCCGGGCCGCCCTCTGGAAGACCACAGCCTCCATACATGGGGCGCGCCCTAACCACTAGTCCACTGGCGTCCCCGAATGCTCTATTTTTTTTTTTACCGTGGTATCGAAGTATTGTATCACAGTTTCACATTTTAATATCTATATGTGAAGAAAATCTGCAGCTTTTTTTCATCAGTTTTCTCGAACATCATGGGGGGGCTTATTGTTCTTAAATACAGGCGCAGTGTTTGGAAAAGATCTGCATTTTATCGGCCCCCATGAAAGGGAATAGATCTTAACTTTATCTTCTGAGGCCTGCAGACGTAGTGGAGGGATTAAAAACCCTTCTTAAAACTGTTCAGAGTCAGTGGTTAGGTTGAAGACGCTTCAACGTCACCTTCTTTGACCTTGTATAGAAGTGTCGAAACGCTCTGTGTGCTCTAACCAGTAATTATGTCACTGTACAGGTGTCTGTACAAGGTGCAGTTTTCCAAATACATACGCAAATTGTACGTTACTGGGTTTGACCTGTGATACGCCCACAGACTGACAGCATCTAAACCGTCATCCTTCTGTCTGCGGGGAAGATCCATCGTCTTGTCACTCAAACCTGCGATCCCCTGCATGCTTCTGCAGGTTGTCTCAGTTCATGCTTACAAAGTTGAGTAGTTCACTTGAGGAGTCTGTGCCCTGAAGGGGTTTCTTTCCTGTAGGAAGAAAAATATGCTGACACGAGTTTACGAGGGAATTCTCCATAAACGAGAGCTGTGAGGGTTATCCTACTGAAGAGTAAATGAATAGCCAAATAAAGCGTTTTGTTTTTGGTTGACTTTTAAAGCAAAAATGTCACAAAAAATATTAAAAAGGGGTTGTCATGGTGTTTTCAATATTCTGTTATTTTACCGCTCCCGATCGAGTTGGAGCCTCCCCAATCTGGAATCCAAAATATCAGACCTGTTTGATTTTTATGATTCCAGATCGTAAAAGACAGACAAGCGTCACCAAATCGGGTGTTGCGTACTTGTCAAGCTGACAAACTTGGCAGCGAACATTAAACATGTAAACCGTCTTCTCAGCTGACCTTGTCCATTGTCCTCCATATTTGTTTTTCTTCTGAAGTCATGTTAGAACACGCAAGTTTCTGTGAGATCTCGTGTCTGTGAGATCATCAAAGCCGCTATGTTGTCTTGTGGTCCGGCTGAATCGTCTTGTGTGTGCGATCACAGGATTGTTATATTAAACATCAGTTAAAACTGTTGTTAGGTGGGGGTTGTTTCTGTTGTATAAATCCAATGAAGAAATCGTGAAACAGACTGTAGATTATAACGCCATTTAATCGGCCGAGGTCAGACAACTTTACCAAACACGCATGCTTACAAATGACCGCTGACCCAGTAACAGTGTTCACAGTGCTGCTGCAACCCCCAAATTCCTTTCTATTTGGGTACATCACTATAAAACAATAAAGATGACATTACACTGATTTATATACATAACAGATGTAGACTCTTTGTCTAGCAAACAGTTGTTTGCTCTTACACAAATAAAAATCTGCTACAATTTAGGTGTTTCACTCATATAAGGTTACAGCTTCAGACACCCAAAAGTAGGAGTGCTAACAGGTGGTAGACAGACTTGAATAGTACATTTCACAAAGTTACCAAGATTAATGAATTTCATGAAAATGTCCTCATGTCTGTGGTCTCCGTGTTTCTAAAATTGACTAAGATTTGAGGATCGTCTCGTGTGTTACCAGATTTAACATTTTGACGACCTTTTCCTCACATGTTAGGATTTGCTTCCTTTTATCCGTTTGTAAATGAGAAGTTTTGGGGTTTCAAATTGTTGCTGCGACGAAAAAAACATTGAAGACACTTTGGACTTGTGGGTAGGAAGGAATTGTGATGAGAATGCGTCACCGCGTTAACACACTGGAGCGTGATGAAGCTTGTTAAAATCCATATAGCGCCCTCTGCTGGTGAAAGAGAACTTCTAGTATAATACAGTGAAACATAAATTAAATGCTGTTTGATTGGTTTCAAAAGCATCACATATTGGTGATTGAATCTAGTATACCGATAGTTACTGGATAAGCTAATATCGGCCAAATATCGGCGGGTCGATTTATCGGTCGGGCTCTAGTTTTGAGACATTTTATGGATCGTAATATGAAAAAAATAAGATGTCTTTGCACACTAATTTTCCCTGTTGTCAATTTTCCATGATCCGTTTTTATTTACTTCATCCAAAATGAAACAGATTTAATAGATAATTCTTGAGGCTTTTGTTCTCAGGGTTTTTGTTTTTTTGGGCTCGACCGTTCTTGGGGCCGATACCGATATTGGGGAGACAAACTAATCAGATACCGATATATCGGCCAATAGCGTTCTTAGATCTATGTCCGATCTGTAGAGATAGATAAATTAGCCAATAACGATAGTCACTGGATACTAATGTTATCGGCTGGTCGATTAATCGGTCTGTCTCTAGTTTTGTTGGCCTCGTTTTAAAGTGTCGTCCTAATTTACACTCGTCAGAGACATTAGAAGCATTTATCAGTTCGATGTTAACTAATACAACAGGAAACCTCACTGCCTCGTTCATCAGCTGCTGCACTCTCCTCTGCCTGTGAAACATCTTCTAGATCAACATCTGAGAATAAAATAGATGACGCTGATGAACGGTTATTGCTGGGG
The DNA here is from genome assembly GCF_963584025.1 of Labrus mixtus. Lineage (NCBI taxonomy): Eukaryota > Metazoa > Chordata > Actinopteri > Labriformes > Labridae > Labrus > Labrus mixtus. Next base: position 5,932,492 of record NC_083612.1, on the reverse strand, counting down.
AAGCCATGCTCAGGTAGATTATCCTCAAACACCTGTGTGACCTGGACTTGGATCTGAACCTTGTCTTACCCTACCCGGCATTCTCACAGCCTTTTCTGGAACAACAGAGTGTCAGTCAAAGTTTTCACAACCTTCTACTTAATGATGCACCACCTATGTGTCATGTCGAGATAAACTGAAGAAGAAGAACCAGTTAGCATCTGAGAGCCCGCTTCAGATTACAGCTGCTATCATATCTTGCTTTCCTTTGTAAGTGCTAATAGTTAAGTTTCCATCACTTATTGATTCTTTAAGGTAAAGTTTGGACTCTCTGTGACCTGATATCCACAGGTCAACAACACGTGTGTAATTTTTACAATGAGGCCGGCTGGAGTTTGTACTCAAACGTATGGCTGAACGTCAAATGAAAGTAAAAAAAAAAAAAAGGTTAACTTTTCGTCTTATAAAGTAAAATACAAACACATGAACTCAAAAATAGGAAGGTGGTTTTAAAAAATGTGTCCTTTATTCCAGTGAACGGGGATTTGGACTGTGAAAGGTGCCCCTGCTGGGGGTATCTGGTAGTGCTGTCACTTCTTCAAACAAATTTAGAACATGACAGAGTAATATTTCGAGCAATTTCGAACCCCCAGCCCTCCTACCTCTGCACGGACACATCACATTTTCATAATTTAATTTTACCATAGCAATAATGAGCCTAAAATCAGCCGAGTTATTTTTAAATATTTTTTGCCAGAAACACAAGTCTCTCACACTTGATCAGGACCGAGTGCAGCTCTCCTTTACCTGCTGACGAGATCACCTGTTCAGACAGAGCGCACAGACCTTCCTAGTACTCACAAATATTTGCGAGCCAGCTTGGAGAGTTGCGGGTTTGTGGCGACCCTGTGTCTCTCCACCAGAACAGCAGGCTTCTGTCTGCAGAGAGAAGAGTCTCCCTCAGCATCACTGTCTTCAATTACTGAGGTCAAGAGCGCATGCAATGGGTTATGCTGAGAGCGCCCTCTGCTGGATCAAAGTGCGTACTACTTCAGACAGCTTGATGCGCTGATAGACTGTAGATTTAAAATTCAAACGGCTCGTTACAGTTCGAATGTGATTATGTGAACGTTTTCCACCCAGGTTCTAATGAGTGTTTGAATGAAAAAGCACTGCACTAGTATCTGGAAGTCTGAGCCGTTCTGAGAGCTGTGACTCGACAAGGACGGAGCAAACTATGAGCCTAATTCCTCAGGAAGACTTTCTGAGGCGGAAGAGAATCCATTAGGCCAGACCAGCAGGTGAATCTGTGTCCTTCGGGACAGTAAGACTCCGTGGTCAGCGACTTCAGAGCACTGCAGAGAGATGAAAGCCGTTCTCCCCCTATCTGGCATCTGGAAGTCTCAGCCACCCCTGTGAGCTGTGACTGACACAGACGGAGCAAACTATGAGCCTAAATCATCAGGAAGACGTTCTGAGGTGGATTGTTTATCAGAAACCATTTCAATTAGGATTAGGAATTCATTATGTATGACACGGTTGTTCACTATTTGTGATGCCAAGAGAAATCAAGGAAAGCAACATGTATACTTCTATCCACAGAGTTGGTGATGGACTGTAAAAAATGTCTCTTCTGGTTCTGTTTCATGCAGAGTAAAGGATTTTCCAGGAAGGCCTTTATGAACATATCATGAGCTCATAATGACATTTTGATTTCCGTGAAGTTATTTAAATTGAAAGAAAGGCGTAAACCCTGCAAGTAGTAGAGGAAATAAAACATTTTCAGGAAGTAGAGAAACTCTTCTGTAGCTTAACATCGACTATCCTCTGCAGCAGGCAGTAAATACACTTTGATTACTTCATCTGCTTTGCTTTTTTTTTTTTTAAACTGAAAAACATTCACAATCTCAAACTGAGTTCACTGTGTCCCTTCAGGGAAAGGTTGCATATAATATTCTTGGCCCACAGATGATAATAGTAATAAGCTTTAGTCTCATGTGTGCTTTATGTCTCCAGGACTGATGGCTCCAGAGTGACATGCCATGGCTTTAATGATCCCCCCGGTGAAGCTCAAATGGCTGGAGCACCTGAACAGCTCATGGATCACGGAGGACAGCGAGTCCATAGCCACGCGGGAGGGAGTGTCCGTGCTCTACTCCAAGCTGCTGGCCAACAAAGAGGCGGTGCTGCTGCCCCAGCAGGTTCTGTGTCTGAAGGGCCCCCAGCTCCCTGACTTTGAGCGAGAATCCCTCTCCAGCGATGAGCAGGAGCACTACCTGGACGCTCTGCTCAGCAGCCAGCTGGCCCTGGCCAAGATGGTCTGCTCCGACTCTCCCTTTGCTGCGGCGCTGCGCAAACGTGTGCTGGTGCTCCAGAGAATCTTTTACGCACTGTCCAACAAATACCACGACAAAGGGAAGGTCAAGCAGCAGCAGCACTCTCCGGAGAACAACTCGGGCTCCACAGACCTGCACTCTGTCAGCGAGCGGCCGCGCTCCAGCACCGACGCCCTCATTGAGATGGGGGTCCGAACGGGTCTAAGCCTTCTGTTTGCTCTGCTGCGCCAAAGCTGGATGATGCCCCCTCCCCCTGGTCCTGGTGGAGGTCCTGGGGGCAACATTAACTTGTGTAATGATGTCATTCACACAGCCATCGATGTGGTCAGCTCCCTGCCCCCCCTCTCTCTGGCCAACGAGAGCAAGATCCCCCCGATGGGTCTGGACTGCCTGGCCCAGGTCACCACTTTCCTGAAGGGGGTGACCATGCCAAACTCTGGGGCGGATATTTTAGGGCGGCGGCTGGCCTCGGAGCTGCTGCTGGGGCTGGCCTCTCAGAGGGGATCCCTGAGGTACCTGCTGGAGTGGATTGAGATGGCTTTGGCTGCTTCTGCGGTGGTCAGCACTATGGAGGAGAACAAGGTGCTTCAGAGCCAGGAGGGGCTCATCGGATACGACTGCTTCATGAACATCCTCATGCAGATGAGACGCTCCTTGGTGAGTTCACTTACGTATTGATTTTTTCCCCTCAATAGAAAACTTAATGCAAAACAATAATCACTGCAAAGAATAGCAAAATCAATTCATCTATGTGCCTCATAGCACAGAAATATTAAACCGACTTGATGTCTTGTATGGTCAAACCATTGATTTTTGTGTGTGTGATTGTCTCAGGGCTCCTCAGCAGATCGCAGCCAGTGGAGAGAACCAACACGCACCTCTGATGGCCTCTGCTCTTTATACGAGGCAGCACTCTGTCTTTTTGAAGAGGTAAGACATTTAAACACTCATCACTGTCTGTTTGTGGCTCTTTAAAGGAGCAGTATGTAACTCTGACCCCTAGTGTTTAAAATGGATACTGCAGTCCAAATTCAAAACCTTGTAGAGAGCTGTCCCCCCCCCTTTCTCTAGAGTCGATGCTCACTCAGGTCACCATGTGGTGGACACTGAAGCTTCAGTGTTTATCCAGCTCTGCATCGGTCTGTAAACCTTTCTGTGTTCTAACCTCTCTCCATTTTTCAAAAAGCATCTCCAATATTGATCCTAGTTTGAGCTCATTTCTGCTCGTGGAGCTTATTAGAAACATGCAGAGGCTTTTTAGGTCGGGTACAATCACTTCTATCTGAACCACTTCTCTTGCCCGCTTCCATCGCTGCAACACCTGTTGGTTTGACCTGATAACTGCTCTCATATCTGGCAAACCGAGGGGCGTCCAAAACGGCCGTGTGTCGGGGTGTCTTAAAACCGCTTACCTTCTCTGGTCACTTCAACATAGCATGTTTCCTTAATGTCTGATCATATAGTAAGATCACTTTATCATTTTACTCTCTACACATCTTACTGATTGGACCTTTAATTGCTCAACTTAAGGGTTAATAGCCAGTGATTATTTACAGCCTCTCCTTTTGTATGATTTTACTTCTAAGAATTCTCAACAGGGTTAATTGGTTACAAAAAAAAATTAACACAGATGATTTTCGCAGACTGCTTTACTCGCAGTTAACCTTTTTTAATAACCGTGTCTGTTTCTTGTTTCAGGTCTGTCGGATGGCATCGGACTACTCTCGCACGTGTGTGAGTCCGGACAGCATCCAGACCGGAGAGGCCCCTGTGGTGTCAGAGACCTGTGAGGTGTATGTGTGGGGCAGTAACAGCAGCCATCAGCTGGTGGAGGGAACACAAGAGAAGATCCTGCAGCCAAAGTTAGCCGCCAGCTTCGCTGATGCACAGACGGTAAGAGAGAACAGTTCCTGTGTGTGCTGTGGAACTGTTTGTCTGCTGATTGGCAGGAAATTTCTGCTTTTAGGCAGGATGATTGACGATGCCATTTATGATACCTCGTCTGTCGTCTGTGGATGATTTTGACACAATGAGGGAGAAAAGATGTTAAAGAGTGGTGCTGCTAGCTCTGTTAGCGCTGCTAAGTATCCCAGGATGCTTTGAGCAGCGAGTTGGACGGTTGCAACACATGGGGGTGAAATTTGATTGACATGTGAGCTGCCACGCCCACACAGTCCTGAGTAATAACCCAAACTGCAAAATCAGCAAGTTTTTCTAAAAGTTATAAACTTTTGTTTTCACTCAGGTTTTTGTGGATGCTTAATATTTAAAGTCGGGGTTCAAGAGGATTAAATGATGCAGTAAAAGATTAGGATATGACTTGAAAACTACGATTGTTTGGAAATGTTTTAACGTAAACTAGAACCCGACCGATAAATCAGCCAGCCGATAATATCGGCCGTTATTAGCATATCAAATGACTATCGGTATCGGCTAATATTATCACAGATATGCGCCGATATTACTCGATTTATTCACCAGTCAAACAGCATTCAATTTGAGTTTCATTGTATTACACGAGCAGTTCTCTTTCACCAGCAGAGGGCGCTATATGGATACAACAAACATCATCACTCTCCAGAGTGTCGAGCGGTGATGAACGTACATGCTCAGTTACTTTCCAGTCGAGTGACCATCTTGTCTTCATCATAAATCTTTGATAACTGCTTTTGAGGGATCAAATGTACATCTGAATCTATATCCTTATAGATGATCTAAGAAAGATATCGGCCGATATATCGGTATCAAATTTGTTCTGTCCCAAATATCAATATCTGTATCGTCCCCAAAAATCCCATATCGGTCAACGTGTGAGAAACGTGAGACCTCTAAGATGCTGATAAAGGAGTGAAGCTTCATACTGAACAGCCATTTCTGATTCCATACCGTCCTGAGTGACGTACAGTTCTTCCTTATTTAATCCAGTTTAGCGACACGCTGTGTCCGCGCCCACATGAGTCTTCTGTTTGAGCCGTGACTCACGTTTGAATGCCTTTTGTTCTCACTGAACAACAACATAAATGAGCTCCTGCCACCCCAAACGTCTGTTTCTCAGACATCACTCGACTCCAATCTTTTATTCTGTATTCATCCTCAAAAGTGAAGAAACTGTCACAAGTCTCAGAATAATGTTGTTCTGTTTTTGGTTATTCCATCGTGAGTGTTAATGTGGAGAAGGTTTTTACCCCACAGTTTGTAAAATGAAAAGTGTCTCTGGTTCTGCTGGGAAACAGGAAGAAATGTGACATGCTGTATTTGTTAAGGCCCTGACACACCAAGGAGATGGTCGGTCCTAGTTTATGCAGTGTGTCAGGCTCCGTCGCTACCAGTCGGCTTTTTTGTTGAATCGGCATCGGTGGTCGGTGAGAGGAGTCTCTCTGATTGGCTGTCCTGAGGTTTAATTTCTCTCCAGCTCTCAACACAGGTTCAGGAAAGCTCCTTGAGCATGCCGCTGTAGTATCCATGCTTTCACCCATTAGTGCGGTTTCTCCTTATTTGTCTCCTCCTCCTCTTCTTTTCTTTTTCCACGAAAAGACCAAGGGCTGACAACGGCAGCGTCATTTTCAACTTTTTATCAGACATTATTCTCCATAAGTAGGCTACCTATAATACGAGTGGTGAGCGACAGCGGTGTGAAACACTCTCGTGTCATAACAACGGACCACCAGAACGTACGTGGTGGTTGGCCGTCGGCTGTAGTCTTTGCGGTGTGTTTAAGTGCAATTTTTTTGGCCAAGATGGCCTTCGTCTCCACTAGTTCTTTGCCGTCTGCTTGGTGTGTCAGGGCCTGTAGATGAGAAGCACAAAACAGGGACTGTATTTGTTGTGTTTCTGGTGTTGGTGGCAGCAGCAGATTCTGCAGACCGTCTCTACCTGCATTGAGATATCCACACCTGTTCCTTATTACTGACTCTTTACTCAACAAACCCCTCAGCCTTGGAGAATAATTTGTTCTCTGTTATCTACATCGATTACCTGCAGCTGTGTATGAGAGGCCGCTCATTCTTATTGGTTCATAAACAGTAAAACAATTATCACAGTGCCATATTGCCCGTCTCCAGGTTTCTTAAAGGTCCTGTCCCTCGTTTCTCTGCAGATTGAAGCAGGTCAGTACTGCACTTTCGTGATCTCCTCTGACGGATCCGTTCGGGCCTGCGGGAAGGGAAGCTACGGCCGCCTGGGGCTCGGGGACTCCAACAACCAATCGACCCTGAAGAAGCTGACCTTCGAACCCCACCGCGCCATCAAGAAGGTGTCGTCGTCCAAAGGCTCGGACGGACACACGCTGGCCTTCACGACGGAGGGTGAGGTGTTCAGCTGGGGGGACGGTGATTATGGCAAACTGGGTCACGGGAACAGCTCCACTCAGAAATACCCTAAACTTATCCAGGGGCCACTGCAGGGGAAGGTAGGGGTTCACCTCGACATCACACCTTTCATTTAGTTATGTATCACGCTCCTCATTTGGTGAACTTTTCTGAACCAAGAAATACAATCAATGCATGTTCTGCTTGTGTACCTACCGACCCTTAAAAATGTGCATGGCTGTTTTTTTTTCCCGTCAGGTGGTGGTGTGTGTGTCTGCTGGATACAGGCACAGCGCTGCAGTCAGCGAGGACGGGGAGCTGTACACATGGGGAGAAGGAGATTTTGGAAGATTAGGTAAGTTGATGATCTACGAAGATATTTTAAAGAGGACATATCATCCCCCTTCTCCACCTTTTCAAACAGTCCCCCTGTAGTCTAAATGAAACATCTGTGCTGTGCTTTGGTCAAAATATAACATGAATCAAGCACCAGAGGAAGTTTGTGACCCTGTATAAACCAGCTCTCTCAGAACGCTCCGTTTTGGTGTGCGTGTCTCTTTAAATGCAATGAACCCCCCCTGAGTTTTCCTGGTAGACATCACTCCTTTCCTAGCGTGAAAAAAAAGTGGCGGACCTGTGTAAAAGTTTTGTTCTAGGCTGGGGGTGGAGTCCATGGGTGGAAATACCAGGGGATGGGAGGTTTTTTTTTTTCCCCAGAATCCCACTGTGACATCACAAGGAGAGCACATTTGAAACAGAGCATTTTTCTCTGTGTTGTAAGACTTATGCAGACCACAAACAAAGGACTGGATGGGTTTTATGGGTTTACTCAGGTTACCTAAATAAATGTTCAAAAACACTGTACAAGTGGATTTTTCTAATATAAAGCTGCACTTTTAATTGGATTAGCCTCGGCTGATTGACAGTTACAGGGCTCTGATGTTGCCGTACAAATTTTTCAGGTTTCAGATCTAACTGGACTCTGCCTTTTTTTAGAGTTTAGCACGGAGAAACTTGAGCTTTCTGTTTGGTAAATAAGTCGCTGTGTGCTAACAGAATGACGGCTGTAAATCTTTCTTGTTTTGCTTTTACTTCCTGTTTGGTTGCTTTTATTTTTAAATGAAATTATACATTTCCTTTAGTCTGATGGTTATGACACTAACGTAAAGGTCTGCACACTGTTCAGCTAGAAAGTGGAGAACGACATACAGGAAGTGAGCCAAAGGTCAGACTTAAACCCCGGGCCTAACCCTTTGGCCGGTAAAACCACTCTTGGCTGATGAATCTTTTAACCAATCAAAGTCAAACAGTTTATTTCAGACCCTGGGTACAAGGCGACGTGAGAAGATGACGTTTGGTCTGTTCTCCTTCTGACTCGTGAAACGTGTGCACGTTTGTTCTTTTTCTGTGATTTCATCACATCCTCGACTCTGCAAACACTCAAACCTTTTTCTTTCTTCTTTGGTTTCGCAGGTCACGGTGACAGCAACAGCAGAAACATTCCTACTCTGGTCAAAGACATCAGTAATGTGGGCGAGGTGTCGTGTGGGAGCTCTCATACCATCGCTCTGTCAAAGGACGGACGCACTGTGTGGTCGTTCGGAGGCGGGGACAACGGTGTGGAGATTTATCAGTACAATATATAAATTAAAAACATATTTACACTTCATTTACAGAATCAGGAAACTCTTGTTTTTGGTTGTGTGTGTGAGAATGTGTGTCACCATGGTTACATATTACCAAAATGTGACACGCCGTGTTTAACCTTGTTACGTCTCGCAGGGAAACTGGGTCATGGTGATACTAATCGAGTCTACAAGCCAAAGGTAGTGGAGGCCCTGCAGGGCATGTTCATCAGGAAAGTGTGTGCAGGAAGCCAATCATCTCTCGCCTTAACCTCGACAGGACAGGTAGGACGTCAAGTCGTGCTTGTTTCCCCTGAGAACTTTTGTCTGTTTTTAAAAAGAGAAGCTGCTGTTTACGCAGGACGCTGATTGTGAGCGATGTGAAGGTCAGGGCGGGTTATCTAAGACGTGTTTTCTCGGGGATGGATCAAAAATAAAGCGTGCTGTTGTTGCTTTGTGTGTCTTGTTTTTTAGGTGTTTGCTTGGGGCTGCGGTGCTTGTCTGGGGTGTGGCTCCTCTGAAGCCACGGCGCTCAGACCCAAACTCATCGAGGAACTCGCGACGACCCGGGTGGTGGACATCTCCATAGGGGACAGTCACTGCCTGGCCTTATCGCACGGTACATGTCCCACCCCGCCCCCCCCCCCCCCCAGCCCTGTGTTTTCTCTGTAGATGGTTTACGTCAGTCTCAGTGTGATGGTTACTCCAGCAGTGAACAGAACATGAAGCATGATGAAATAACAAGTTCAAAGACCAAGCTAATATTGACAGTGTCGTTCCGGTATTTTTAGTCACTCGTGTTTAAATTTTTTGGAGTCTAAAGTCGCTTTCACGAGTGTCGGAGGACTCGATACGATTCAGGGGTGAAGTTGCATCATAACGTTCGGTTTGCTTTTCTCAAAGCCCGTCAGATGTTGTGTACCGTAGCCTCCCGCCACTAATAATAATAATACATTTTATTTAAAGGTGCCTTACAAAACTCTCAAGGTCACCTTACAAAGCAGAGATAAAAACAACAAAGTAACAACACAATGCTAAAATGAACACTTGTGCTAGTCACCAGTAGTGAACTATGACCCTGAGGTAAACAACAGGACAGTGGAAGAATGGCGTCCTGAAGCGCGGCGCAGTTTGTCCGTATTTAGAGCTTTAAAATAGAGATAAAGTTATACGTCTGCTGTGACAGGTTAAGCTGTAGTATCGACCGGAGTGATGCGTAACCACATTTAGCACAGACGTGTGCACGTTAACCTGCAAGGAGAACAGAAGGCTCGTGTTGTTAGCAATGCTAACGTTAGCCACGCTCGGCAAACCTATCTGACATCGTCCACAGACACTCTGATCAGCCGTGTTTTCTTACCTACCTTCTTTTAACGGACGGAGCAACATCACGCTTTGACCTCTTCATTTGACCACGTCTGTCCACGAGACATTTTTCCACCTTTTTACGTTAGCTTGTATTCTGAAGTTACTGGAGGCCTGAAGAGGTCAGCCTAGGGCTCAAATCCAACCTGTGGCTCCTTTACCACATGTCATTCCCCACTCTCTCTCTCTCTCTCTCTCTGTCTCTCTCTCTCTGTCTCTCTCTCTCTCTCTCTCTCTCTCTCTCTGTCTCTCTCTCTGTCTCTGTCTCTCTCTGTCTCTCTCTGTCTCTGTCTCTCTCTCTCTCTCTCTCTCTCTCTGTCTCTCTCTGTCTCTCTCTCTCTCTCTCTCTCTCTGTCTCTCTCTCTCTCTCTGTCTCTCTCTCTCTCTGTCTCTCTCTCTCTGTCTCTCTGTCTCTCTCTCTGTCTCTGTCTCTGTCTCTGTCTCTCTCTCTCTCTGTCTCTCTCTCTCTCTCTCTCTGTCTCTCTCTCTCTCTGTGTCTCTGTCTCTCTCTGTCTCTCTCTGTCTCTGTCTCTCTCTGTCTCTCTCTGTCTCTGTCTCTCTCTCTCTCTGTCTCTCTCTGTCTCTCTCTCTCTCTCTGTCTCTCTCTCTCTCTGTCTCTCTCTCTCTCTCTGTCTCTCTCTCTCTCTGTCTCTCTCTCTCTGTCTCTCTGTCTCTCTCTCTGTCTCTGTCTCTGTCTCTCTCTCTCTCTGTCTCTCTCTCTCTCTCTCTCTGTCTCTCTCTCTCTCTGTGTCTCTGTCTCTCTCTCTCTCTCTGTCTCTCTGTCTCTCTCTCTCTGTCTCTCTCTCTGTCTCTCTCTCTGTCTCTCTGTCTCTCTCTCTCTGTCTCTCTCTCTGTCTCTCTCTCTGTCTCTCTCTGTCTCTCTCTGTCTCTCTCTCTCTCTCTCTCTCTCTCTGTCTCTCTCTCTCTCTGTCTCTCTCTCTCTGTCTCTCTCTCTGTCTCTCTCTCTCTCTCTGTCTCTCTCTGTCTCTCTCTCTCTGTCTCTCTCTCTCTCTGTCTCTCTCTCTCTCTCTCTCTCTGTCTTTCTCTGTCTCTCTCTCTCTCGCCCATCTTCTAGTTCTATCCACTGTCTCTAAATAAAAGCATAATGAGCCCAAAAATAGATCTTCAAACCTGCAGACTTTACAGCCTGTTTATCTGCTGCAGGCTGAAGAATTATGACATTAAAATATATATACATATTATATATATATATATATATATATAAACTTTCTTCCTCTTTCAAGACAATGAAGTCTACGCATGGGGCAACAACTCCATGGGGCAGTGCGGCCAGGGGAACTCCACCGGGCCGATCACGAAGCCCAAGAAGGTCGTGGGCCTGGACGGAGTGGCTATTCAGCAGATCTCAGCGGGCACGTCTCACAGCCTGGCGTGGACGGCTCTGCCCAGAGACAGGTCAGTTAAAATCAGAGTACACACACACACACACACACACACAGAGACTGAAGGCTGCAGAGAAAGCACAGACTGTAACCTGGGTGTATGGGACAAGTTTTTTGTTATTGAGACCACACTAACCGAGACATACCAGAGACCAGAGCCAAGATGTCATCAAAATAAAAACACAGAACTGTTTTCTTGATCGTAGTGACTCCGAGATGTGGCCGATTTATTTTGAGATGCAGCGTTCACAGATAATAAAGACTCCATTCTTCAGGGCTGGCAGGGAGTAGAATACATTTTTGGGGACTTCCACTGACTTTGAGGAGTAAAGTTCAGTCTGCTCGTATGACGGAGACGACTGTAAACAACACTGTGCTGTGTTGCTGTGTGTCTGGATGCAGCTCGTCACAGTTAGGAGAAATATTTCTGGTGATTTCACAAGGTTTATCTTCACTTGGGTTTAAAGCCCAGCTTGTTACGACCTGAGAGCTCCCTATGATCAACAGAAAACCACCACAGGCGGAGGTTAGAAGCTAACCAGCAGCTAAATCATAACAAATGTTCCCTGTCAGCTGGAGGTCTGCAGATATTTCCTGCCATCATTTCTTTCATGATCGGAAGGGGAAGAACAGATTAAACAGGCAGGCCTGCTGTTGCCATGGTGATTTAAGACGCTGTCCGTCACTTTTTGTGCAGGAACAATCAGGAAGTAAAAGTCGTTGAAGTTGGTGAATCATCTCGTGGCTCTGCTCTCACTGTGGGAGTGTTTGTGTAACTGACTGATACATGCCTGAAAATCACCCGATTGGTCCGGAGCAAACGATCGGGCGGTGATTAGAAGTCGTGCCTCAGTGTATACTGCACCACTAACGGAGAGCTGAAATTAAGCCCAGCTCTAAAATCCGTCGCATCGGGTCGAAATCGGACAGAAATCGTTTTGACAAAAAAAAAAAATAATAATAATAATTTTTACATATGCATTTCTAAAACAATCTAGATAATTCCAGGAGTACTGTTCCTGCAATACCTGAGAAATCCTCGAGCACGCTCTGATGTCTCCTCTCTTCTTCTCTCCAGGCAAGTGGTGGCTTGGCACAGGCCGTACTGCGTGGACCTTGAAGAGAGCACCTTCTCTCACCTGCGCTCCTTCCTCGAGCGTTACTGTGACGGCATCAACAGTGAAGTTCCTCCTCTCCCGTTCCCCTCGTCCAGGTGAGAACCTGCGGCCTCCAAACCACCGTCACTTCCTGTTACAGCTTCGTGCACACCTTTACTTCTCCCTACCTTAACATTTAGCTGATAAACACATTTAGCTCCTGCGTGTTCTGAATCATTCTTTCTCTTCTGTTTCTGCAGGGAGCATCATAACTTCCTCAAGCTGTGCCTTCGGCTTCTGTCCAATCACCTGGCTCTGGCCCTGGCAGGGGGCGTCGCCACCAGTATCTTAGGCCGTCAGGCCAGGCCTCTGAGGAACCTTCTGTTCAGACTGATGGACTCGTCCGTGCCAGACGAGATCCAGGAGGTAAGCGACAGGAGAATAATTAATGAGGGGAAGCTGTCAGCAGAGAAGGAACATGTTGCATCCTCCTCCTACATGCTTCTTATTTCTTAAAAGTGTCGTAAACAAAAGGATTTAAGGTATTTGTACGTCCATTTTCCAAAGAGGTCATTAACTTGTCTTATCACCTGTTTGTGTGTGTGTGTGATCAGGCGGTGATCGAGACTCTGTCCGTGGGGGCGACGATGCTGCTGCCTCCACTCAGAGAGAGGATGGAGCTCCTCCACTCTCTGCTGCCTCAGGGCCCCGACCGATGGGAGAGTCTCTCCAAAGGACAGGTGATACGTCCTACCTGATACCTTCAACATATCTGTGTCTATAAATTATATACAGATAGAGCTGAGCTGTCTGTGGCCTGTAACAAGCTGCCTGAAATGAGCATGCAGCGGCTTGTAAAGATCGATATCACCGGATCATATGTCGAACAGTTTGATTTAAGAGGATGTTTCCTTTTTAGTTTTCAGGGTGACATGAAAACTTCAGAGATGGAGCTGAATATTAAAGAGTTTTATAAACATGAGTTTTAGTAGAGTTAACATTTTATATCCTATTAATCATAAGCTGGTCCGCTTAGCTGTTCCTAGCTAAGTTGTAACCTGGAATAAAGTCATTAGAATGATTTTATTTCTGCCTGAAAGGAATGAAGAATATTTATCAAAGGCTGAAAAAGAGACAAAGTCCTAAATTTGACTTTTATTAGAAAGTCCAAAACAATGAACGCTTTGGGTTCTATTCCCAGGGTTATGCATGCTACGATACGTTATGATACAATACATTACAGTACATTACGATATACTACCGTACCTTAGTTACGTTACGATAGAATACGATACATTCCAGTATGTTACGTTAGGATATGATACATAACCTAACTTCCAGATTTATTTAAGATTTAAGATTGTATTAAGTAACTATATATTACAGTACGTTACAATATATTACCGTACGTTGCGTTACGATATATTACAGTACGTTATGTTACGATATATTACAGTACGTTACGATGCATCTGAGCTCTGAATGAAATAACCGTCAGGTGACCCTGCGCTGTCCTCGGTTTGAACCCACAGCACCGACACAATTGTTGTTTGTAAGGATTACCTTCAGGATCCATTAATCCTCTGATTTATTTCTCCATTATTGGATTAAAAGTTAAACAACAATCCCAGAGGCCATAGTCATGCTTCTGTTTGTTTTTGTGCTTCCAGCTGTTTAAAGGGATACTTCACCCGTTGAAACATGAATCTGACATTGGGTCATATATGTAGTAGAAATGTGAAATACATTTTGAAGTTGGTGCCTTCTTGGCTGAGAAAAGGCAGAAAGTGTATTTTTGGTTCATGTGGCAAGACACCAACTCCCGGAATGCACAGCACCGCAAACCACTCCCACTCCCACTGACGCTAGGGTCCCGGTCCTCTATTTACAGACATTTACTACAACACATCAACATCCTCAACTGATTCCAAGATTTCTTCCAGAAGGAATTGGCATCTTGTAAATTCCTGTCAGAAAACAGACTCTGTGTCTGTGTCCATAGACAAACAGTGAGGCTCCTTTTGCAGACAAGAAATACAAAGATTTCCCATCTCAGGGGAAAATGAGGGCGGGATGCATGACCATTCAGAAATACTACCAGGTTTCTAATGATACAAAGATTAATGCAAATGGCTGAAGTTTCCCTTTAAGACGTGACGAGTCTCCTCATAGAGGAAAAAGGAAACAGAAACATTTCACTTTTTGAGGCTGGAACCAACAAATGTTTGAAAAGAGTTGGTTTTCTTTGACCTGATTTTAGATTCATCTACGGTGGTTAGGAGGTTTCAAGACAAATTTCATATCCAAAACAGCATTAATGGAAAAGAGAAAGGCGGACGCCACATCGTGAGTGCACCAGAGTTCATGATTTACATCAAGATTATAATCAACAACAACACAAGTACCACAAGACAAATGCAAACACTACAACATGATGATATCAAATGCCACAACATTTCGCAAGAAACAACAAAACCAATAAAAACATCTCAGCCCGAACGCCATGACCACAACACAAACGCCACAAGATAACGCAAAGACACAACAAGAATGCCAGAAGCTACAACCCTGACGCAAAGAAACTACACAAATGCAAAAGACACAACATCAATAAAACGCCACAACACAAACAAAAGAGAGGTGCAACGAGACAAATGGAAACAGCACGATAAGAATGCAAACGCCACGATAAGAAGGCAGACAACCCTGATGGAGAAACCACAACACAATTACAACATCACAACACCAACTCGTTCTCTTGTTGTGGAGGCCACACAGAGGCCGTTGACAGTTTAACTTTAATTTGTTTGTTTGTTTTTCTCAGCGGATGCAGCTGGACATCATCCTGACCAGCCTGCAGGACCACACCCACGTGGCCTCGCTCCTCGGGTACAGCTTGCCAGCTGACGGCCCCGAGGTTCTTACATCTGGTCCTGGTTTTACAGCGCCAACTGACCCGACATACGGCGCCACGACGGGCCACCCCGACACCCACCTGGCTGAGATCCTGATGAAGACGCTGCTCAGGAACCTGGGTTTCTACACGGTGAGTGCTTGATGGATCAATGTTTGCAGGATCATTATGATCCATTTACTGACAAAGACGGACGTTAACGAGGAAAGAGGTCATCAGTGGAGTCGCCGCATGGAGCGCCGTCTCTGCCCGGCTTCTCTTTAAGAGCTGCAGGCGGAGCATGACTCACTTTTAATCCTTTGTTATCATCAACTGCTGCCTCTTTCCTGGAACAGCAGCAGTTTGATGCTGTGCTCGCTCTCTGAAGGCTGCTTTCTATCGATTGTAACACACACACACACACACACACACACACACACACACACACACACAGAAACACACAGACACACACTCACTCACTCACTCATTCACACACAGACAGACACACACAGCGACAAACACACACACACGGACGCACACACACAGTGACGCACACACACACAGTGACACGCACGCACACACACACACACACAGGTACACATACACACACACAGTGACACACACACACGCACACACACACAGGTACACATACACACACACACAGGTACACAAACACACACACAGACATACACGTACACACACTGACACACACACACAGTGACACACACACACACACACATTTGTTGTTTTAAGTGTGTGTGATTATGCAGAAAGACGATTAGACTGCAGAGCTGCCGCTGAGTCACTGCGTCTCTCTGTTGTTCTCCTCTTGCTCTTTCTCCTTTTTTAATGTTTCATCTCTGCGTTCAACAAACGTGTTGTATACAAGACCACACTAACTGAGACCAAGACATGCCCGAGACCAGAGAGCTCCGAGACTGAGACAAGACCAAAACCAAGGCAGGGTGGTGGTCTTGACCGGTCTTGATTTAAAATCTGTAGTCCGCCCAGTCTGAGACCGAGACAAGACAGAGTAAAAATGCTTTCGATTCAGAGACGAGACGGAAACCTCTCCAGACCTTTCAAGTACTACAATACTGGCGTGCAGACAGTCTATGGTCGTGCAGCGATCACAGGGAATAAAAGTCACCACCCCCTCCCACTCGCTCCAGGTGAATTCTCCTGATTATATCCTGCTGCGTTCTCACATCAGCTCACTCTGACTTTCTGCAGAATAAATACGAGGAGGCTGGAGGAGAAACTCCGGGTGAAGAGAGAAACATTCCGTTTTTTAGGAGTTTTTCAGGAGTTTTGTGCACGCGGGAAAGTCCTGTTTCAGATCTGACCTCTCGCTCTTTAGAGAAAAAGATTTAAAAAGCATACAAGCAGGAAAACAAGTGATTCCTCAGTCTGAACAAAACCGATGCGTTTGAGCGGTTCAGTCTAAAGTCTAAATACCGACTGAGGCTGTTTTTAAATCCTCGATTTATTTAATAACCCTCCTGTAATTTTCACAACAAGCTTCAAGTTGACAGCTGAGAGTGAATCATCGTGTTCTTCAAAAACACACCTCACCTGAATTCTTCTCCCCCAGGCTACAACACAGATATTAAACCTGTTTCATGTGCATGAACCTCCACACTGTGACCCTGCAGCTGTTGTTCCCGTCTGATTGCTTGTGTTTGTGTGTTTCTGTGCGTTCTTTAGGATCAGGCGTTCGGGGAGCTGGAGAAGAACAGCGATAAGCTGCAGCAGGGCATGTCCTCGTCTGACAGCAGCCAACCGGCTCACCTCCACCAGCTCCTGTGCTCCCTGCAGAAACAGCTGTTAGCATACTGCCACATCAACTCGGTGACTGAGGTACGGACGCTCCGCTCCTCTCTACATCACTGATGTGTTAACGGGGAAACGGCAGGACACAGTCTTCAGCTCTTCCATTCGAGTCACATGATGAACATGCCGTTCATAACAACATGATGTTTGTTTATGCACCGAGCAGATCTAAGATTAGAGCGCTGCATGATGTTTGATTTGATGAAGTGATTATCGTGTTGTTGCACAGCCGACTTCAGAGCTCACATGGTCGAGTTTATGAGGTTTGAAATAACATCCGATGCTGTAAACAATCTGTAGCTGGTGCACGAAGCAGAGGAGTGTTTGAACGAGTGAATGCTCCGATTTCATTATGCATGCATATTTAAGTTATAGTATTATATTATATATTGAAGGCGTTTCCTAAAGTAATAGAGAGGTCTCTCTCTCTCTCTCTCTCTGAGATTCAATCTTTCACTCAACAAAAACAACAACTTTAAGACTCACTCTGAAGGCTGCATTTGCCCTGAAGAATCATTTAGCTGTCACTTCTTCCTGTTTCATGGCTGCAGGCTGAAGAGATCTACTGGGCCTGTTAGTCGATTTGACCCAAAGCGGGGCCAAAGTTTAGGATCAAGGATTCTCCTTCAAGGCCTGAGAGTTCAACTTGCTGAATATTTTGTGAGAGATTCAACATGTTCTGATCTTTCTGTCTCTCTGCAGAACTCGAGCAGCGTGGCCCTGCTGCACAAACATCTGCAGCTCCTGCTGCCTCACGCCACAGACATCTTCTCCCGCTCATCCACTCTGATCAAAGAGAGCTCATGGAACGGCAGCATACGAGAGAAGCTGCAAGGTGGAGTAAATCACTGAAGCTCTGACGGAACAAGGTCGACATGTTTCAACATAGCTTACCCTCTTATCCTCTGCGTCTTTACTTCTTATTTACACAACAAACACTTTTTTTTTGGAGTTAAATGTGACCAGGAGAACCTTATTGAGATAAGGAATCATATTTACAAGAGAGTCCTGGTCGAGAGGTTACAGACATAAAACACAAATCAACATCTCCTGAGTCACCGAGCAGAAAAGTCGTTATTCAAAGCATCTACAACCTGAAGCATCTTCGTCCAACACCTTCAGTCTACTTTTAAAAAGATTTAAAGGGAGCAGGTTCTTCAGCCACAGGTCGTCCGAGCTTTTCCCTGCTTCCCGACACTCTTTAGAAACAGATAACAACAATAAGTTTAGTGACTGGTTTGCAGAGCGATGACTAAAGCTTCCAGCACTTTCTCACAAGTACAATTACACATTTCAGGCCGATGTGTGTGAGAAGCATGTCTCTTAATAACAGAGTGTCAGGGATTAATAGAGTATGTACACTACAACAATACAATGCAGGTCAGCCGACCTGACGAGTCAGGGCGCTAAGATTCTTTCTGAACCTCAACGCACCGTGATGTACTGCATCCAAAGATGATGCATGCATGTTTAAAACATCACCATACTTGATCAGGGGACAAGTCGGTCTTTCTGCAGCAAAATGAAAACAAGGTGTAACTGTAGGTTCTTTAAAAGTAGCTGAATATGAAGCTTGAGAGACGGCGAGTCATCAATTAAGAATCCAAAGTGTTTTTAAGATGATTCAGACTCGATCACATCACCCCGTATTAACGTTTTGCTTCATACTACAAACTCAGAAACCATTTCATACGGCAGGAAACAAAAGAGAAGCTAATGATTATTAACCTACAGAAGTTAGTTTGACATCAGATCTGAATCTCCCCTTAAAGTGTCTCCTCTCTTCTCCTCTCCAGATGTGATCTACGTGTCGGCCGCAGGCAGCATGCTGTGTCAGATCATCAACTCGCTGCTGCTGCTTCCTGTGTCGGTGGCGAGGCCTCTGCTGAGTCACCTGCTGGACCTGCTGCCTCCTCTGGACCGCCTCAACCGCCTGCTGCCTGCTGCCGCCCCGCTGGAGGACCAGGAGCTGCAGTGGCCTCTGCACGGTGAGAAATAAAAACAGACCTTTACGAGCTTCAGATACTGTAAGCCAATCACAGAGTTTTGTTTTTAACCGCTCTGACTTTCTAACTCTTCAGGTACGTCAGACTTCGCCGAGCCGGCCTCGGGCATGTCCCTGCCTCCGCCGGCTCTGTCCTGGGTGTGGCTTGTGGATCTGGAGAGGACGGTCGCTCTGCTGGTCGGCCGTTGCCTCGGCGGCATGTTGCAGGGAGCGCCGACCTCTCTTGAGGAACAGGACACAGCTTACTGGCTTAAGACGCCCCTCTTCAGCAACGGACTGGAGATGGAAATCCCACAGCTGGGTAAGGACACACACCTGTAGACTTCAGAAGAAAAACCAATATGGAGGACGATCGGCGTCGTCAGCTGGCTGTCGGTGCACTTTCCTTCTTCTCTGACTCTACTCGTCTTTCTCTCTCGTTGTGTAACTATCCTTCAGACACCTGCATCAGCTCGTTACTGGAGGCCGCTCTTTCCGGGAACGAGGAGCAGAAGCCGTTTGATTGCACGCTGCGTCCTGACCTCAGCATGTTGGTGGATCTGGCTCTGGGTTCCACTAAAGAACCCGCCAACAGTCTGTGGATCAACATGCAGGACTACGCCATCAGCAAAGGTGGGCCACATGTCTCAGTTTATAATAAATTCTGTTGTTTCTGGATTACAGTTTGCTGACTGTGCCGTGCGTTGTGTTGCAGACTGGGACAACGCGTCTCTCAGTAACGAGTCCCTGCTAGACACCGTGTCCAGGTTTGTGTTGGCGGCTTTACTGAAGCACACCGGGCTGCTGGGACAAGGCTGTGGAGAGGGAAGGTAATCTAAACCACTCCCAATAAATCATTCCAACTCTGCTCTGATCAGCTCTTTTCAGGCTGAGCTGTCGAGATCAGTGTTTTCTTCTGCAAGCTCCGCCCTCGCAGCTGTGCGTCTCAGTTTCAGATGCAGAAAGAAATCAGCCAAGAAGCTTCTTGTAGTTTAGTTTATCGATAAACTCCAAGAAAAACGAGGTCCTCATCATTGCCTCTGATAGCTTTGCCTCCAAAGATGCTAATCCGGTTGGATCCCTTTCCCCCCTTGTGATATCAAAACATAATGTTAAAAAACATCGGGGTAATGTGTAATGTTTTTTGACCAACATGTCTTGTCTCACATGCTTTTGTTCCGTCCAGGCTAGACTCATTATACTCCCTGTCCAGCTGCCTCAATGAATCCTCCCTCGACCTCTTACAAATGATTCAAAATGCAGCTGCAAGATTCTTAACGGGGTCCAGCAGATGCTCTCATATTAAACCTGTAAGTTCTGTCAGCATACTTTGGACGTGCGATGACCTACAATCATAAGCAGAGAGAGAGAGGCAGCGTGCAAGCAAGAGCTCATCACTTCAGCAAACTCTCCCTCGTGCTAACACGTCGGCAGAAACAAGACGAGAGTTTGTTTAGGAGTTTGAGGCTGATTGTGAAGAATCAGATATTCTACTGGAAAAAAAAGAAATAGCTTCCTCTCTTTCTTTAGGTGGAGAAATAGTCACCAGCTTTGTAAACAAGCAGGAGCGTTGGCATGACAACAGTGTAGCCTCCACTCATTGTAAAACACAGGAGTCTATAAAATAAAAATGGATTTCAAAGAGTCCTACAGAAGTAATGTTTTCGTCCCTTCAGGTACCAGCCGTCTAAATCCCTCGCTGAAGTTTACCGCAGCGTTTATAAGGTGAGGAACCGCCTGCTGGCCTGTAAGAACATGGATTTCATCCAGACCAGATCCTCGTCGCGTGAGCGGAGGGTGAGTTAATCACATTCACATGTCAGATATAATTCTCAGTAAGAGTACCTCGTACACTCATGGATCCCATGTGGTTTCAGATTTCAGACAATCAGGACTCTCTGGACATGGACCCTCAGGAGCACTCGTTCACACGCACCATCGACGAGGAGGCGGAGCTAGAGGAGCGAGCCAACCGCGAGAGAGAGGAGGGGCATCAGGAGCAAGACGATGAAGAGGAGGACAGGGAGCACGAGGTCATGACGGCAGGAAGTGAGTGCACGTGCCTGGATGTGCTTTCAGAGAGCTTATCGTTAATAACCGTCACGTTGAAATAGATTATTATCAGAAATGAGGGTTTAAAAACACAAATTATTGAATTAGTCATGAACACATGGCCCTGTTATCATCTAGTGGATGATTCAGACCAAAGCAAACGATCTAGAGGTGTAGCCTGAGCTTTGTGAGTGTTTTATTTAGGTGCTGCTTCTCCTCTAACCCAGCATCTTGTGTGCGTGTGTGTGTGTATTTTGTGTGTGTGCATCCTGCACAACAGAAATCTTTCAATGTTTCCTCTCAGCGCGGGAGGTCGCTCGGAGCCGGGACAGAGAGCGAGCCAGCAGCAGCACCGGGCTGGGGTCCGGCTCTGTTTCCAGGAGCGTTGGAGGAGGAGGAGGAGGCGGCGGAGGAGAGGACGACTCCGTTCTGTCTCAGGAGGGGAGGAGGGGCAGTACGGGTCTCACGGAGGGGCAGGACCTGTACACGGCCGCCTGTAACTCTGTGATCCACCGCTGTGCCCTGCTGCTGCTCGGGGTGAGCCCGGTGCTGGGAGAGCTGTGCAAACAGAACCAGGAGGAGGGCCAGACCCAGTCCACCTCAGGAACACAGGAGTGTCTGAGCTTCATGACCAGGTCAGAGGACACAGGGGTACAGTCTGGAGGAAGGGGCGGGGGGTACCGACATATCAGAGCAAAGCATGGAGCAAAGTTGTAGGACATGTCCACCCTGGCAGCTCGTTCAAGGACACGCCCACAAGGAAGCTCGCTCAAATTTCTCTGTAAACAGAGCCGGCCAATCGGAGGAGAGTGGGCACATGGGGAGGGTGGTTAAGGGTTCCTTAAAGAGACAGTAACTTAAATGAAGCGTTTCAGACAGAGGCTGAAATGAGGGATTTTACTGACGCCAGTATCAGATAAAGAAGGAGGTTTTTGAGCTACACATCTTCAACAGGTGTCCCAGACTGACATCAGTCATGGTGGACGTGAGGATATTAGATCTCCTTTAATGCTGTATTCCAATTTTATGCTCTTCTCCACCATTGTTGTTGGCAAAGCTGATATCAGAAGTCCCGCCTCTGCTTGATTCTGATTGGTGGGTGAGGGAGAAGCGTACAAAAAAGAATATGATGATGCTGAGGGCGTTTTCGAGGGCACCATACTTAGTGGACACGGGCCGTGAATCTGATTTATTTGGGTGCTCTGCCCCCTCTATAGGACGGTGGATAGAATAGGAGACGGAGGAGACAGAGAGAGGGGGGGGAGGTTGAATATTCTTCTTCCTGCTTTACAATGTGCGCTCGTTCTTTGGTGTAGAACAGGCTTCTTGTTTTTTGTCCGTTACTATAAAACATTGCTGGCTTTAAAACCAACACCAGTGTTTCCCCTAGGTTTACGGCGTTGTGGGGGGTGGAGTGATCGTCTGAGTGATCGTCTGAGTGATCGCTCAGGTGACATATAATGGTAGGGGAAACACTGAACACCATAAACCTTTCAATTTTCTAAACGAGTGTGTAAATGATTTATGGAGCCACGCCTGCCCTCAGTTAACCAAGAGGATGGTGTGTCCTCTCTGTTCTTTAAATCAGACGGTTCAGTTGAGTTCACATCGTCAGCTGGAAACCTTTAACCCACTTTAATCTTGTTCCAACGAGTTTCCTCTGAACTTTTACCTGCATCATGTCCATGTTCCAGATTCCTCCTGATAGCTTCTGGTTTCTGCTCTACAGGGCTGGGCGTGTGTAAATCTTTAAACACATCACTCCTGCCCTCCTTTAAACGTTCACACATCATTCATAGAGCCCCGGGATGTACTGGAGAGATTTAGTGGAATGATGCGAGTAGATCTGTCTTTGTGTTCGACTTCACAGCCACACAGAGTTCTGGTAGCAGAGCGTGTTGCCTGCAAGGTTTACCGTAACATTCAAAGTATGAGACGCATTTCAAATATTCAACTTATATCTAAAAAGGTGGCACAGTGGTTAGTGCGCGCGCCCCGTGGAAGGAGGCTGTAGTCTTCCAAGCGGGCGGCCCAGGTTCGAATCCAACCTGTGGTTCCTTTCCCGCATGTCATTCCCCGCTCTCTCTGTCCCTGATTTACGACTCTATCCACTGTCCTGTCTCTCCATCAAAGGCACAAAAATAAATCTTTAAAAAATTAAATAAAATACTGATTCTCCCTTGTGCTTTTATACTGAGCCAGGGACAGTAGACCAATTAAACGGCCTAATCGAGCTGTAGCCATAGCGCCACTTAAACGTGCATGTAAACGTACTGAAGAGAGTCTCAAGGACGAAACTGTAAGAGCCATTGTTCTGCGTTTTTCTCGTCTTATTAACTGGGATTCAGGCGATGTTTCTTATGGTCTCGCCACACAACAGGATTTCTGATCCCAAATGTTGAACGTGTTTGATATGAACGATCTCAAATCGACGCACCGAGCAGATCGGGGAAGGTTAAATCACTCACACCTCACACTTCAGGAACATCTGGCAACATCATCTTTAGAAGCATCAGATAATGGGGCCTGTGCTGACTTGAAGGGGGGAGTCGCCCCCCCCGACATCAGCCCGATTGTCTTATAGTGCGTCCCTCGCTTTCCACACATATTCATACCTTGAAGATTTAGATCCTCGCTGCACAAGACGATGCAGAAAGTCCTCCCTACATAGAGGGAATTACAGGAGTACAATATAAAGCTGACCACTTTGTGTGTTTGTGTTTGTAGGAGTGAGAGTCTGAGCGCGGAGAGCCGCTCCGTTCAGAGCAGCCCGAGCTACAGACTGATGAAGTCCAGGAGCGAGTCTGACCTGTCCCAGCCCGAGTCAGACGAGGAGGGATACACTCTGGTAGCTCACACTCCTCCCTGTCACCACATACACATGCTCTTTATTCTACCACATCTGTATCTACGATCTGCATCATGAGAAAGTTTAGACCGGATTTGAGAAAGCTAAACTGCGCCTGTGTTTTCTTTTCAGAGCGGAAGGAGGAACGTCGACCTGGACTTGGCCTTCTCTCACAAAAAGAGAGGTAAATATCCGACCTGTCCGTCTCGATGTGAGGAGAAAAAAAGATGACTCTGGGTGTTAGTCGTCATCAGTCACGTGTTACTCTTGTCTCTCTGTCTTTCGATCCCTGTGCCGATAGTTTATTTGCTTCTCTTGGGCCAGTTGAGCCCCAAACGCAAGAGGAGCTCCAAGCAAGTAAACGATGGCATGTTTCCTCCTCTTTGTTAGCTCACTCCTCCATGAACCTGCATTCATATGTCATGATAAGAGCCTCATTTTAAGCTTCACTTAAAGCAACAGTCTGTAACTCCTCCTCCTTCAAACAGTCGTTTCAAAGTCGATCTAATAGAACAATAATCGCTCATGTCCACAGAGCGCCCCGCTCGCCTGTTTTCAGCACTATGTAACTTTGTCAGCAGGCCGAGGTCGTCTGGTGAGAAATGTGTACGTCTTTACGGCGCTAGTTCATACAGCGGCCTTCAGCTACAAAGCAGCCAGTTAGCCCGTCTCTGTAAGAGAGAGATAGGGAGGGAGAGAGAGAGAACATCCCTGCAGATATTATTCAGAACAGATTGAGACATCGTTGTCTCATGTTTAGCAGTTTTACCGGCTGCAGGAAGTCGTCTATCTGAAGTTATGTGGTTTGTAGACGCTAGCACAGTCAGATTTTTGCAGAATCCTGTGTGAGAGAGAGAGTGAGCGAGCAAGAAACTGGACACAAGAAAATCTTTGTCGTGCACGTTCGGGAGAGATAACAGCGCTGTCTCAGGACAGTGCAGTTGCACTCAGAATTCCTCGGTGGGCGCCAAAGTGCACCAAACTGAATTCCTCCATAATGTTGCTTTAAACAATGTGGACATATATGTCGCAGACTTCCTCTGAATGTGGCCCGAGTGATCTGATTTCTTCTTCTTCTGTGTGTTCACACTTTGTCCTCGGAGCTCGTCCACATGCGATCCGATCGCTCAGGTGACGTGTTAACACCAGGTGTGATCAGAGCTTTTGTCTTCAGGGCCCTTTAGTTGTTTCATAGAAGCAGAGATTTGGTTTCCATTTCACCTCTCAGCTGCAGCATTTCCTCCTCAGTGGACATCAGAGACCCAGTGCTCCCATTATAGATGACTCCATTCCGGCTCATGAAGGCTTTTGCTGCATGAAGAATCAGCATTCAATGAGCTCTCCTGCAGTATTAATGCATCACACTGCAAACCTCCTAAGTGCTTCAAATCGACATCCATCAAAAGTGATCCTGTGCATGTATGCGTCTGAAAGGCTCTCTCTCTCTCTCTCTCTCTCTCTTCCTGTCTGCAGGTTTCCTCCACAGCTCTCCAGACTCCCTGGCTGAGTCCTGGTTCAGGGCCAAGCTGAGCCGGCAGCGCAGCTACAGCTCGGCCCACTCCTACGAGGAGTCGGACCTGGACCTGAGCCGCTCGCTGGGCATCCACGCTCTCATCGACAACATGGTCAGCTTCATCAGCGGGGACGTGGGACTCGCTCCGGCCTTCAAGGAGCCAGAGGAGAGTATGTCCACCAGCCCGCAGGCCACCATCCTGGCCATGGAGCAGCAGCAGAGACGGGCCGAGGTGAGGGAGATCGTCGGCTCTCTAAAGTTCAAAGTGAAGCAAACAGTCCAAACAATGAATTAAACTCGCAGTTTAACGTATCCAACAAATCACGTCAGTAATCAATAATCACGTCAATAATTTTCCTCGAGGACAGCTAAAAATCCAGACAGGATGATGCTCAAGCTTTCTATCAGCTTCCCTGGGATGTATTGGCGGCAATTAAGTTGAGAAAAAAACGAAATTATTTTTGGTTTCAAATAATTCTGGATAATTCTGCAGCTCCTTATCGAGAGGTGGAACTCTCCTCGCTCTGGTCTTGAGAGCACAGAGGGGAGGGGGTGGGTGCAGACGGAGCGCTGAGGGAATCATGCTAGTTTTCAAAAAAATCACAACCTTGCCTTTAAGGTAAGCTGCTGCTCTTCATGAGCACAGAGTCTGATGAACACACATTTTCTTCACATGATAACTTAACCCTGTTTGCAAGGTGAAACTCTAAAACTTAAGACGGTTCAACGATGTAAAAGAAGACGAATCGACAGTTTTCTGGTTTTCAAGGAGTGAAAGAACCACTAAATCATCTTCACTGCTCGATCACTCTGCCAGACATTTTGCTGTAGAAAAATAAACGCCTCAGCCGCACTGTGCAAAGTGTCTGTTAGTGCTTTCACATGTGCAGAGAACTCCTGAAACTCTCCTGATATCTGCAGACTGAGTGTCATGTGTGAACACAAACAGCTGAATGTTTCTCTCTTCACCCGGAGTTTCTCCTCCAGCCTCCTCGTATTTATTCTGCAGAAAGTCAGAGTGAGCTGATGTGAGAACGCAGCAGGATATAATCAGGAGAATTCACCTGGAGCGAGTGGGAGGGGGGTGGTGACATCTTCTTGTGAGCGTGTTCAGATAACCGCTGACACTCTGGGCGATAATGTGCTTTTTTTTATTCTCCAGCTGCGGTTGGAGGCGCTCCATCAGATCGTGGTGTTGATCTCTGGCATGGAGGAGAAGGGCAGCCAGCCCGGGAGCGCCGATCGATCCAGCGGTGCCTTCCAGTCGTCCTCGCTGCTCACCTCCGTCAGGCTGCAGTTCCTCGCCGGTTGTTTTGGCCTCGGCACGGTGGGCACGGGGGCGCTGAAGAGAGAGAGCGTGCAGCTGCATCACTACCAGGTACGAAGCTTCCAACCTGCTCAAGTACGACAGACGGACTGCAGCAGGAAGGACAACCATCAAGTTCTGGTCGTTTTGTTTTCGTTAACCTCGACGGTTTGTACTTTTCTTTCAGGATGGCGTGAAAGCGGCGAAACGGAGCATCCAGATGGAAATCCAGACCGCCGTCCACAAGATCTACCAGCAGCTGTCTGTGACTCTGGAGAGGGCGCTGCAGGCCAACAAGCACCACATAGGTAAGAAAGAGTCGTGCTGTCGACCTGCAGAGGTCGTATGGCGGCAGCTCGTCTGATTTGACCTCTCTCTCTCTGGCTCTGCCTCCCCTCTAGAAGCTCAGCAGCGCCTCCTGCTGGTGACGGTGTTCGCTCTGAGTGTCAGGTACCAGCCCGTGGACGTGTCCCTGGCCATATCCAGCGGGCTGCTCAACGTCCTGTCGCAGCTCTGCGGCACGGAGACGATGTTGGGACAGCCGCTCCAGCTGCTGCAGAAGCCCGGAGTGTCTCAGCTCAGCACCGCCCTCAAAGTGGCGTCCACCCGCCTGCTGCAGATACTCGCCATCAGCACAGGGTGAGAGCTGCAGGAGGTGTTTAACGTGGATCTATAAACACAAAGAGCAGGTGATTTCATCTCCCGTGTGTTTGCTCTGATTTTCAGCACGTATGCAGACAAGCTGAGTCCGAAGGTGGTGCAGTCGCTGCTCGACCTGCTCTGCAGTCAGCTGAAGAACCTGCTGTCTCAGGCGGGCGTCAGTCTGCTCGCTGCAGGAAAAGACCCCGAAGACAACAAACAGGAGGACGCCGCGGACTCTGAGAAGAAAGACTTCAGAGGTGATCAAAGAGTTTTGTTGCCAAAGATCGTAAAGTTTCTCCTCCGGTGTTTGAGACGTGCAGTTTTTTATATTTGGAGATAATAACCCATTAAAGGCAGAGTAGGTCATTTCCTCCAGCACAGCTTGCAAGCTACAAAGAATGGGGGCAGATTTTGAATAGAGTGTGATGGTGTCGGCTGCACTCGCTGCAATCGCGGCGCTTGCGTCAGCATTTTATACTGGTTAATTGGTCGCACCGGTTTAAAGGACGCAGACGACTTTCTAGATGAAAAAACTGGTATTTAAAGTTTTTTCATCGTCTTATGCACCAGATTTTACTGTAATATTGAAAATATGGTGCTTTGATCAGGCCGTCGCACCTTAGCACATCTCGGGTTGTTAGGAATGTTGGCGTTTGGTTCACGACGGGATGAGCAGCGATTCAGGGTTTTGAAAGCTCAAAAGTTTACGTTGCTGCACCACCACAGACACACACTTTGGCATAACCTTTCTGATCGAATTGGACGCAGATATGTTCAAAATGATAAGAACTGTCCTTCATATGGATGTATTCAGGCCAGAAAATGTACCAGACATGAAAAACTCGGGTCAGATAGGAGTTTGTACAGCGGAGATGAAAAAAAAAGAAGGACTTCCTGTTTAATGCAGACTCTCTTAAATTTTAGGGAGAGCCACGACCACGCCCTCTGAGGTATGATCACAAGCTGAAGGATTTCTTCATCATTACGGCCTCTTCTAGGAGTAAGACCTAATGAGCTGAATTGGAGGAACCCACTAAGAGGATTTAATCCTAGAAGGACCCTAGATCGGTCCTTTAACTGAAAGCAGCCGTTTTTTATTCCCTTTAGCCGTGGTGAAATCTGATGCTTCATCATATTTATTTGTTGTTTTTCAGCTCTGATCCGTAAGCAGCACACCGCCGAGCTTCACCTCGGAGACTTCCTCGTCTTCCTCAGGAGAGTCGTGTCCTCTAAGGCCATCCAGTCCAAGATGGCGTCCCCGAAATGGACCGAAGTGCTGCTCAACATCGCCGCACAGAAATGCTGCTCGGGTAAAAAAAGCTCATTAAATCTGATTAATAATTAATCTGGTAACAAAACGATGACGCTCTTGTTTGTGTTTGGTGGTAGGGGTCCCTCTAGTGGGGAACCTGAGAACTCGTCTCCTGGCTCTCCACGTTCTGGAGGCCGTCCTGCCCGCCTGTGAGGCCAACATGGAGGACGACCAGGTGACACAGGTGGTCGAGCGGCTCTTCGCCCTGCTCTCTGACTGCATGTGGGAGGCTCCCATCGCTCAGGCCAAACACTCCATCCAGATTAAAGAAAAGGTTCAGGAGCTCAAACTCCAGGTGGGGAACACGCCGTCCAGTGTGTCCGTGGGTCATTATGTTTCTGAGTGACTGACGGTTTGTTTGTTTGGTCCACAGGGAGAGGCAGAGGAGGAGGACGAGAACCTCCCCATACAGGAAGTGTCGTTTGACCCGGAGAAGGCTCAGTGCTGCGTGGTGGAGAACGGACAGGGTCTGACTCATGGCAGTGGGGGGAAAGGTTACGGCCTGGCCTCCACGGGGATCTCCTCTGGATGCTACCAGTGGAAGGTCAGTTGTTTTATTAGAGAGAGAGAGAGAGAGAGCAATTTAAAACAGATTACTTCATGATTTTATTTGAATTTCTTTACTGTCTTAAGCAAAAGAGTCATATAACTTCCTGTGTGGATACAACCCTGCTTTTATTTTGAAATTAAAAAAGGAACTTCCTGTAGATCAGAGATATCGACGTTAATTTAACCACAGAAAAAAGGAGCTTGTTAGAGGTCGCAAAGTGAATAAAAGAAGGAGGAAGGCCTACTGAGCGTCTGACATCGTCTAACCTTTGACTGTTTATTTTTTTTCTAGTTCTACATTGTGAAGGAGAATCGAGGGAACGAGGGAACGTGTGTCGGCGTTTCTCGATGGCCCGTGCACGACTTCAACCACCGCACCACGTCTGACATGTGGTTATACCGAGCGTACAGCGGGAACCTTTATCACAACGGGGAGCAGACGCTGACACTCAGCAGCTTCACTCAGGGAGATTTCATCACCTGCGTCCTCGACATGGAGGCCAGAACCATCTCCTTCGGCAAGAATGGAGAGGTGAGAGACGAACTGATTCACCTGTTTCACACCGGACGCCGAGGCAGCGATAAATACTTCATTATTATGATGGCTACACACGTGACGATTTCTAAATCTGAATTGATTTTAAAGACGTGGGAGACCACAGACATGAGGGAAGATTTTAACTTTACAATCCTCTGAATGCACACACTAGACGATTCAGCCAGACCACGAGACCACACACCTGCTGTTTGTAATAACGATTCCACAGACACAAGATCTCACAGAAACCCGCGAGATAAAACGTGACTTGAGGATAAACAAAAATGTACAACATCAGCTGGCTGTCCTGCAGCTAAAATCCTAAAATTAAAAAACAATACAGATGAAATCCTGGCTGACAAAACGTTTAGGCGTGGCTTTATACAATTTGCAGCAATCAGTTTGTGATGCTTCCTGGTCTGCTCTCTCATTGGCTGATGCAGGTACTCAGTCAGAGGAAGACCAACCTGGAATCATAAATATGAAATGTGTTTGATGTTCATGCATCCAGATTGAGGAGGCTCTAACAGGAGCAGTAAAATAATCGTATTGACACCACACACTGGAGGATTATTTGGACAAATAATTGGTTGAGACAAGCCTGTTATCAGGCCACGCCCCCCCCCCCCAGATCTTTTGGGGGAGGGTGAAAATCTGGCCTAAAATCATCTAGTGTGTAGCCAGCTTTACCCAGAGTAAAAGAGTGGGGTTTTATTAATGCAACAGTTCACATATTCTCCTCCTCTTCATCCAGTTTAAATAAGTCTCAGAGCTCCTCAAAACATGTGTGTGAAGTTTCTTGTTCTAAATCCACTCTGATCCTGTATTTGATCATGTCTATAAACCCCTCTATTTCAGCCCTGCTCAGAACAGGCTGTTTCTGTGTGTGTACCTTTAAATATGTAAATGAGCTGTGTCTGACCACGCCCCCCTCTCTGGAAGGGCTTGGGTGTCTCGGGCTTTCTCGCTCCATGTCCTATTGTTTATGGTGAGAAGGCAGACTCAGAGGGCAGAACAAACACCTAGCTGTGGGAGTGTCACCCACCTGGGGGAGGGGTTACTGCCCTTTGTGATGTCATGAAGGGAAAATCTCCAAACGGCCTGTTTGGGCACACCTTTTCTGAAAAGTGGTGCAGGCTAAAGACGGAGAGGATGGACTTTTCTCATCATAGGGTGGTTTGTCCTAACTGCATAAAAAAGAGAGAAAGTTCTGCATCCAAACAGTGAACTTCAAACATCAGTCTTGCAGCTGAAGGCATCAAATAAACAGCAAAGAAAGAACTAAAAAATAACGTCACGAGTGTCAGTATCTCCTGTGTCCATTCCTAACCGATATCTTGTGATGTTTCCCAACAGGAGCCAAAATTAGCGTTCGAGGATGTAGATGCTACAGAGCTGTATCCCTGTGTGATGTTCTACAGCAGCAACCCAGGAGAGAAGGTGAGAACGGACACACGCTCACCGGTCTGAACAGCACTCTCTATCTTTCTGTCTCTCTCTCTAGCTCTCTCTCTCTCTCTATCTCTCTGTCTCTCTCTCTAGCTCTCTCTCTCTCTCTCTCTCTCTCTCTCTCTCTCTCTCTCTCTCTAGCTCTCTCTCTCTCTCTCTCTCTCTCTCCACAACTCCACCAGTCTCGCCTCCTTTCGGTTTTCTGCTCTAAAGTTTTAGATTTTGTTTTTCACAGTTAGTGACCCTCCCCTCCCCTTACTGTGACTGAAACCCTGTGAGTTGCCGACACATCGTCTTTAGATGTGAGAGGGTGTCGGACGTTACTCTTTAAAAACTCTTTAAAGGCGGAGTCAGTAGAAGTGTTTGTAAACAAAAAATTCAAATGTGGCCCCTCCTCCTGGGCTCATCGCCCCCAGAAGCCCCGCCCCCTGCAGCACGTAGTGTGTACGTTTACGGCACAATCACTGAATTGTATCCACTCCTAAACTCACCTGTTGCGCTGTGATTGGCTGGAGGAAACACACCAGCTCCGCCCAGAAACGTCCAAGTCAACCATTGATTGGTAACCATGTTTAACATAACGTGTTGATCTTTCCAGGTGAAGATCTGCGACATGCAGATGAGAGGAACGCCTCGAGACCTCCTCCCAGGTGACCCCGTCTGCAGCCCGATGGCCACCGTCCTGGCCGAGGCCACCACGCAGCTGATCCGGATCTTACACCGCACAGACCACTGGACCCATCGCATCAACAAGACCATGATCGAGCGGCTCCACAAGATCAAGCCCTGCTTCAGAGAGTCAGCCAGTGCAGCGGGCGGCGGCGGTGGTCAGAGGCTGAAGAAGAGCCGCTCAGTGCAGAGCCGCGAGGAGCACGACGCCCAGAGAGAGAGCCAGGACACGCCCACTAGGACGGAGGAGGAGCGCGGACGCCACGGACGGCAGCACGGTCTTGGGGAGCTGTCGGAGCACCACCTGAGGACGCTCTGCACGGAGGTGTGGCCGGTCCTGAGCATCATCGGCGGGGCGGATGCAGGTCTGCGCGTCGGCGGACGATGTGTGCACAAACAGACCGGGAGGCACGCCACTCTGCTGGGCGTGGTGAAGGAAGGAAGCACGTCCGCCAAGGTGCAGTGGGACGAAGCCGAGATCACCATCAGGTACTGTTTGAAACGTTTACTCCTTTTGCACCTTTTGTCACCTGTTCTCTGTGTGTCGCTTTTTTTATCCTGTGAGCCCGTTAGGACCCGAGTCATGGCGAACAGAGCAGGAGCTTTGTCTTTGATGAACTCTCTTTATTTTAGTGTTTATGGTCATAATGTGTCCTACTTTAACTAACTCCTACTTCATGCCATCAACCACAAAAAGATGTCAGTGTAAACATCTTCTGCTCTTCAGAATCAGAATCAGATTTATTGGCCAGGTATGCTTACACACACAAGGAATTTAACTTCGGTGAACTGTGCTCTCATATGTACAGGTACAACATTAAATATCAACAATAAACATAAGAAAAGACTAATGTTAACATGACTAAATATGAAACAGTGCAGTGGTGAATAGTGCAAAAGATGCTGAAGTAACATGATAATAATTAAAATGCAGATGTGACAGATGGGTCAATTAAGATGTCAATTACAGTATTTACATAAATAAGTGTGCGTAGAGTGATCATTTAAATTAAATAATATATATATAAATATATGTATATTCACAGTGACGGTTGGTTTAGAGTCATTTCACCGCGACAGGTCTGACACTGACTGTTTAGCGTTCATCAGAGTGACAGCGTCTTGCTCTTCATCTTACTTTTGCACATCACAAACACAGCACGATGTAAAAACAAAGACAGTAATCAGGAGGAGAGACTCGTGTTTGTAGTAATCTCTGAGATTGCTTTGCATGAATCTCTGTTCTATGTCCTGTTGTGTTGGAGGCAGATGTATCTTAAAGGAGAAATGAAGCTCAGTGTTTGTTCACGTCCCTCTCACACTCTGCACGAGCCTCCTGCTTTGACTCACTTTCCATCCTTCATCGTCCCTCCCTTCTTGTTTCCACACCTCTGTTTTTGACTCCGTTGCTCTTATTGCACGCCTCCATGACTCACTGAGCGGCATGTTTTCACTTCCACACATTCCATCGTTCGTGTGGCATGCTGTGCTCTTTCTCTCCTGCCCTGTCCCTCACTTTGTGTTTCCTTCCCTTGTCTCCTTTCACTCTCCACTCCCTTCGATTAAAGCTTCCCAACTTTCTGGTCGCCTAGTGACACTCCGCTCTACAACCTGGAGCCCTGCGAGCCGCTGCCCTTTGACGTGGCGCGTTTCCGTGGCCTCACCGCCTCGCTGCTGTTGGACCTCACCTACCTCACCAGCATCCACGAGGATACCGCCGCCAAGCTCAGCGCACGCCGCCACGAGAAGAAGCATCGCAACGCGGCGTCCACCGGGCACGAGCCGACCGCTAACGAAGACAAAGCAGAGAACGAGGGGCACAACCGCAGTGACCAAAAGGACACCGAAGCGTCTTCTGGAGCGAGCCCCATCACCTCCGACCTCCGGGTGTCCCACAGTCTGGAGGAGGTGAAAGCACACGTGGCCCCCAACTCAAAGTCAGAGAGCGAGATCTCCTCCGTGGTCAGCGGAGGGAACGAGGCTCTTTTCGCCGCAGCCCCAAACACCCCGACCGAAGGGAACAGGAAGAAAGGTCACGACCACGCCGGCTCTCGCAGTCACGAGCACTCTCCATCGTCCGTCGCCACGCAGTCAGAGATCCACGCTGTGCAGCTGTCCTACCTTTACCTGGGCGCCATGAAGACCCTGAGCGCCCTGCTGAGCTGCAGCAAGTACGCGGAGCTGCTGCTCATTCCCAAGGTACGGCAGGTTTTCTCAAACATATCAGATATTGTGCAGTATGCTACGTTATGAAATGTGTATACAGGAGGCTGAAACACATCCTCACATTCATTCCTGTCTCTCCACTCTTCTTACATCCAGGTGTTACCTGACGCTGCTCCCAGTGGGCACAACGCCGATCTCAACACCAGCTCCGGTGGGAGCACGTCGGCCACCTCGCCTGTGTGTCAGGAGGAGGTGGAGATGAGGGCGGCTCTGCAGTTCCTCATGCGACACATGGTGAAGCGGGCGGTGATGCGTTCCCCGATCAAGCGGGCCCTGGGTCTGGCTGACCTGGAGAGGGCGCAGGCCATGATCTACAAGCTCGTGGTGAGCGGTCTGCTGGAGGAGCCGAGTGGAGGAAAAACCAAACCAGGTGAGAATATCCAATTAAGTGATGTTAAATCAGAGCTTGGAGGGTTGGACTGAACGACAGTGACCAGGGCAGAGCACTTTTTCTTAAAGGTGTAAAGGGACTCTGCAGATCAAATGGAGTTTGGTAGTTTTTTTCCACCACCCAGGGACGACAGAGGAGAAGAGTCTAGTTAGCGTCTTGGGACCCTCTTGTGAAGGTTGGATCAGACACAGAGAGCAGAGGAGAATTGTAATTGTATAATGGTTGGGGAAATACTGATTAGAGCTCTTTAGAACTGCCGTCAATGTTGTGCTTTGCCTGTCAGCACCTGTGTGTCCAATCAGACTCAAAGCTGATCATTTGCTCTTACTGACATTGTTCCCTTTTTTCTAGATCCTTGCTTGTGTTGTACTTACTCTCTGATGTACGTCGCTTTGGATAAAAGCGTCTGCTAAGTGAATTGTAGAATTGTAAGCGAGCAGCAGAGTTTTAAATTTGATGTGAGCAGTAACTGGGAGCCAGTGTAAGGAGATGAACAGAGGAGTGATGTGCTGTTTTGGGGAGGTTGAAGACGAGTCACGCTGCTGCGTTCTGGATCATGTGCAGGGGTTTGATAGTGCATGTAGGAAGACCTGCCAGTAAGGAGTTGGAATAGTCTTTGTCTTGTCTCAGTCTCGCCCAGCATGCTCTGACAGGTAAGTGCTGGGATGACAAGGAGCTCAGTCTTTGAGCGGTTGAGTTGAAGATGGGTGACGTTTGAAGCTCTGGTTCTACTCTGAAGACGGATTCCAGATCTTCCTCAAGTGTATTGATGATTTTTAACCTCTGTGTGTGTTCCTTTCTCCCTCAGGTGTGAGGAGTGAACCAGAGGGGGAGGGGGAGGGTTTAGAGGGGGAGCAGTTGGCGCAGACCCCCATCACCACCAGCCCCTCGGCCTCCAGCACCACCTCCTTCATGAGCTCCTCTCTGGAGGACACCACCACCGCCACCACACCGGTCACAGACACAGAGACGGTCCCGGCGTCAGAGTCTCCGGGGGTCATGCCCCTCAGCCTGCTCAGGTGAGAACAGAACAGTCCGAACACACAGTCTGTGCAGCGATGTTAAAATGCACGATGATTATTTTAATGTCTCTGTGTGATGTGACTTCAGGCAAATGTTCTCCAGCTACCCCACCACCACCCTGGTTCCCAGCCGTCGAGCTCAGACCCCCCCGGTGTCCTCTCTTCCCACCTCCCCCTCAGACGAGGTGGGGCGCCGGCAGAGTCTCACCTCCCCCGACTCCCAGCCCAACAGACAGCAGAACAGAACAGGAACCTGTAAGTATAACCACAGATTACGTCACTTCTATCTGAACTAGTTCCCTTGCATCCCATATTATCCTTTCATATAATATTAATAATAATAATAATAATAATAATAATAATACATTTTATTTAAAGCCGCCTTTCAAAACTCTCAAGGTCATCTTACAAAGCAGAGATAAAAACAACAAAGTAACAACACAACGATAAAATTAACATTAAAAACAGTCGAGTTTAGAGATTGTTGATTTGGTGCCGATGAGGAGAAGCTCGGTTTTGTCACGGTTTAATTTGAGGAAGTTGCAGGTGTACCAGGATTTGATTTCTTGCAGGCAATCAGTCAGGGAAGTGGGCGGGAGGGAGGAGGTGGGTTTTGTGGATAGGTAGAGCTGGGTGTCATCCGCATAGCAATGCAACTGGATGTTATACTCACGGAAGATATGGCCAAGAGGAAGGAGATAGATGATGAACAGAAGGGGGCCCAGGACAGAACCCTGAGGAACACCGGTAGTGACTGGAAATGGCTGGGATTTGAAGGTTCCGAGTTGAGTGAACTGAGTGCGACCAGAGAGATAGGATGAAAACCAGTGCAAGGGTGTGTCAGTGATGCCAATGGAGGCAAGTCTGTCAAGGAGTGTGTGATGATAGATGGTGTCGAAGGCTGCACTTAGATCAAGGAGGATGAGGATGGTTAGAAGTCCGGAGTCAGCTGCCATGAGTAGGTCATTCGTGATTTTTACTAGTGCTGTCTCTGTGCTATGGAGGGGGCGTACACATTGTTCTGTTTGTTTCTTTCAGCTCTGTCCGACCCGAGCAGCAGACTCTCCACGTCTCCTCCTCCTCCTGCCATCGCTGTGCCGCTGTTAGAGATGGGCTTCTCCCTCCGACAGATCACTAAAGCTCTGGAAGCCACCGGTGAGTCTCTCTGAAGCCCGCCGTTCTCTGTTCGATTATACGATTTAAGTGCTCACACTGAACAACCTGAGAGCTCACACTGTTTGCTCCCTCAGGTGCCCGCGGAGAAGCAGACGCTCAGAACATCACGGTGCTCGCCATGTGGATGATCGAACATCCGGGCAACGAGGACGAGCACGACGAGCCTCACACCCGAGGAGGCGACGGCAGAGGAGTCGGAGGAGACGGGTCGGACTCGTCCTGTCCCGGTGCGATGGCCTCTTCTGGAGGGAAATCTGCGGACCGGAGCTCGTACCTGTGCTCACCTGGAGACATCGCCAACGCCGACGCTTCAGAGATGGAGGAGGGCTTCAGCGAGAGGTACAGGAGTAAAAGTAGTGGACGAGACATGTGTTGGATCTTAATCATAATGACTTATTTCGACTTAGACTTTGTAAAATAAAGAGTGTGTTTGTGTTCTCTGTAGTCCTGAGGGTCTGGACCAGGACGCCGCGTCAGCCTCCAGCGGTGCCCCTCTCAGAGGACGATCTGCTGCCGGTAGGAAACACCGCTTTGACCTCGCTGCTCGCACGCTGTTAGCCCGTGCTGGTGAGAACATTTCACAGATACACCTCTCAGTTTTCCACTCTGTATCGTCAAACAAAGAGCTCACACTTCTTCTCTTCTTCCCGTTCTCCTCAGCCGGTCTGTACCGCTCTGTGCAGGCCCACCACAGCCAGTCCCGGCGGGAGGTGTCGTCCCTCCAGCAGCAGCAGGACCCGGGCGCCCTCTACGACTTTAACCTGGACGAGGAGCTGGAGATGGACCTGGACGAGGAGACCATGGAGGCCATGTTCGGACAGGACCTGGCCAGTGACACGGACATTCTGGGAATGTGGATCCCGGAGGTACTGGACTGGCCAACATGGGTGTGTGTGACTTTATGCTGCGGCTCGAGGGGCTGCCATCATTCTGCCCTTTGCCCCCTCTGCTTCCCCTCCCATGCACAGTAACTCATAGTGAGCATGCACAGTGACACTCTCAGCCCCCCTCAATCCCCCCCCACCCTCATACCCGCTCAGCTTTACTAACCGGCATGAAATGAAAGACTAAACTCCTCTGAGTGCTGCTTTGAAAATAACTCATTGATGCATATTTCTAACTCAACACATTGCAGGAAAGCTTTCTGCTGTTTGAGGCCTGACAACTCTGTCCTGTCTGTGTGTGTGTGTGTGTGTCTGTGTCTGTGTGTGTGTCTGTGTGTTTCTGTGTCTGTGTGTGTGTGTCACCGCCCCCTCCCTCGCAGCACGTCTGTGAGACAGACGACAGAGACGAGGTGGTGGTGTGCGAGCTGTGCGAGGCCAACGTGGCCAACTTCAACCAGCACATGAAGAAGAGCCACCCCGGCTGCGGGCGCAGCGCCAACCGGCAGGGTTACCGCAGCAACGGCTCGTACGTGGACGGCTGGTTCGGCGGCGAGTGTGGGAGTGGAAACCCGTACTACCTGCTGTGTGGCGCCTGCAGAGAGAAATACCTGGCTATCAAAAGCAAAGCCAAAGTCCCCATCGTGGAGAGGTACGCACACGGGGAGGGAGGAGGGGGCGGGGGGGAGACAGCTCTCTCTAATGTTTTTAATCCAGACTGCAGTACCCATTTTAAACACTAGGGGTCAGAGTTACAGATTGCTCCTTTAAAGGAAGTTTTCACGATAAATTCTCATGATTTTTCTCCTTTGAAATGTATTCAGGTATAAAGGGCAAGCTCCGGACCTCCTCGGGAAGCAGGACAGTGTCTATGAAGGTGTGAACAAACTCAGAAATATAACATGATGTGTTTAATGTTCATGCCATCACATGGCGGCGAGTTTTTCTTCGGTTGTAAACGCTTCACGTGTGTGTCCGTCCCGCCTGCAGAGGACTGGGACATGCTGGATGTGGATGAGGATGAGAAGCTGACGGGGGAGGAGGAGTTTGAACTTTTGTCCGGTCCGTTGGGTCTCACTGAGCGAAGGATCGTACCCGAGGCGGTTCAGTTCCCCGATAGCGACCCGCTGGGAGCCTCCGTTGCCATGGTGACGGCCACAAACAGCATGGAGGAGACGCTGCTGCAGATCGGTGAGGAGGACAGATTTAAAGTGTTGGTCTTCAGTGTGCTGTGTCGAGTTTCTCGCCGGTCAACACGACTGTGTGGTGTGTTCAGGCTGTCAGACGTCGGTGGATAAGAGTTCCTCGGGCAGGGTGACCCTCGGCGAGCAGGCGGCGGCCCTGCACAACCCTCACGACCGCGTGATGGCTCTGAGGAGGGTGACGGCTGCGGCTCAGGTGCTGCTGGCCAGAACGATGGTGATGAGAGCGCTGTCCCTGCTGTCCGTCAGGTAAGACACACTCTGTCAGAGCGTTCAGATCTCTGCTGTTATCGCCTTTACAACATGGAATCAACTGGACACCATTTTTAAAACAACTCATGAAGATGTTATCGTCTCAGCTGATTTGACTCGCTCGGTTTTAGAGGATATTTGTCAATTTGAGCGTCTGTTCATTCAGAAAATACTTTCTTCAGAGAATCTTTAATTCACATTCTATAATCTAAAAAGTTAATGCAACCAAATAAAACGGTATGAAAAGCTGAACCACCACCATCACCCACTGCAGCAAACCTTTCTGTTTTGTTTTTTTGTTTTCTGTTTTTTTATTCCTTTTTCCTGTTTTCTTGAGCTGCTGTAATGCAAACAAATTTCCCCCATGGGGGATCAATAAAGTTTATCTTTAACCTATCCTGGATTTTCTTATAATACTCCCCCCTGACTTTCCTCTCCTTTCTTCCCCTCAGCGGCTCGAGCTGCAGCCTTGCAGCCGGTCTGGAGTCTCTGGGTCTGACCGACATCAGGACTCTGGTCAGGCTGATGTGTTTGGCGGCTGCAGGTCGCGCCGGTCTCTCCACCAGTCCCACAGCCGGCTCCGGACACTGCGAGAGACCAAGAGGGGCCGCCAAGGCCAGCAAACCCATCTCCTGTCTGGCTTACCTCAGCACCGCTGTGGGCTGCTTGGCCTCAAACAGTCCCAACGCCGCCAAGCTGCTGGTGCAGCTCTGCACTCAGGTACACAGAGACACTGATCATCAGACCGCAGGTAGACCGTAGATCGTATCATATTACTAACGCAGGTTCCTGTCATGCCCCTCTAGACCTCTGCCCCTTTGATCCTTATGTAAAACCCACAGTAACCAACCTCGGTGTGAAAATGGACAAACAGATAAATTCTGTTGTAAAATCTAGTTTCTTCAGCTGAAACAACTGTCTAAGATCAAGCCTTTTCTTTCTTTTAATGACTTTGAGACGGTGATACATGCTTTTATCTCAACCCGCCTTGACTATTGTAATGCTCTTTATGTTGGTGTTAGCCAGGCCTCCTTGTCTCGTTTGCAGCTTGTGCAAAATGCTGCTGCTCGGCTCCTCACAGGAACACACGAGCGAGAGCACATCACTCCCGTCCTGGCCTCCCTTCATTGGCTCCCTGTCAAGTTTAGGATCCATTTTAAAATCATGATGTTTGCTTACAAAGCATTGAACGGGCAGGCTCCATCCTACCTCTCTGATCTCTTACAGCCGTATCTCCTGTCACGGTCATTGAGGTCGGCTGACCAGTTGCTTCTGGTTGCACCCAAAGCTAGGCTAAAGCATAGGGGAGACCGGGCCTTCGCAGTTATAGCCCCTAAATTGTGGAACCACTTGCACCCCCCAGGTTAGGTTGTCACCCACGTTGCCAGTGTTTCAATCACGTCCGAAAACGTATTTGTATGCTTTGGCGTTCATAGACCCAGTATAAGTTTGTCTGTTTCGTTTTTTGCTTTGTCTATTGTTATGTTTCCTTTTTTTGTTGTAAAGCACTTTGGTCAACTCTGTTGTTTTTAAATGTGCTCTGTAAATAAAGTAGTATTGTATTGTACAGGTTATTCTAAAACCTATGATTAGAGTGATCCCTCATAAAAAATGCTACTAGACAAGATCAGCAAAGAAATAAGACTTATCACTTTGTCCACTAGGGGCGCCAACATCGACTTAAACCACAAGTTCCTCTGGTTTAAGGAGCTTTAAGTTTTAAAAAAATGTCTCACTCTGTCCCTGATTTCTGACTCTAATCCCCCTCACTGCTTCTTTTCTTCCCCTCCAGAACTTGATCTCTGCCGCCACCGGCATGAATCTGACCACAGTGGACGACCCCATCCAGAGGAAGTTCCTGCCGAGCTTCCTGCGCGGCGTGGCCGAGGAGAACAAGCTCGTCACGTCCCCTAACTTCGTGGTGACTCAGGCGCTGGTGGCGCTGCTGGCCGATAAAGGAGCCAGACTCAGACCTGCTTATGACAAGGCCGACATGGAGAAAAGAGGTTTGTAGGCTCAGGAGACTCGGGAGATTTCTTTTGTGACCTTTGTGACCTTGATAACGTGCATCTCTTCGTCTCATTGGTCGTTGTTTTATCTCAGAATCTCGAGGTTTCATGTTGATAGTTAGCTGCGGTAAGTAAGTAGATATTGGATAGTGTGTCTGGACTTAGTACTTTTATATCATCTGGGGGTCAAACGATCAAATTCACGCCTCAATATTTGCTCTCAAACTCTCACCAGCAAACTGCAGAATTACTCTACAGACGACCAGATTCTCAAGGCGGCCATGTTGCCGTGATGTCACTCTCAGGGGGAGGAGCCAAATCGTTGTTGTCGTGTCTGTTGTGCGTCAGGTTGAAGTCGTGTTAGGAAACAAACCTGAGCAACTGTTCTCATCATCAGTGTCAGGTCAGTGAGGTGGGGTCTGGTTGTTGAAGGCTTTAAACTGGACTTGTTGGGGAACATGGAGCCAGTGGAGGTTCTGGAGGACGGCTTTCATATCGCATCAGTGACCCTCAAAACTTAAATGTTAACCAGGAAGTGTCTGAATGCTAACGGGTTATTAAACCGGATTTTTGGCCTTTATTTGATAGGACGTCTGTATCCTGTCTGTTTACTTTCTCATCAATCAGGAAGCTTTGAAATGAAAACTCAGATTTACGACATTAATACGACCTAAACCTGGAGCACAACAGACACTTCAACGATTGTGTTCCTGATGGTGACATCACGGGAACATGGCCGCCGTGTGAATCTGGTCTGTGAGAGACTTTGAGTTCTGCCCTGTGGATCTGTTTTTAATCATCTCGTGTTTGTGTTCATGTTCATCCATGAAGACCGCTGCAGCTCAGTTCATCTTTTGTTTAGTTTTTGTGTTTTTTTTTCTGTTTTCATGTTTGTCTTTTTTTCATCCGTGATTCTTCTCTCACTCACCGGGAAACCTTGTCACCTTGTTTTCCGTGTCGAGCAGGTCTAATTGCGCATTTGTATGCCCATCCTTCCCATAATCCCTCCGCTGTAGGGCCTCTGGAGCTGGCCAACGCTCTGGCGGCCTGCTGCCTGTCCTCCAGGCTGTCCTCTCAGCACCGCCAGTGGGCTGCCCAGCAGCTGGTCCGCACGCTGGCCGCGCACGACCGCGACAACAACCAGAGCCGGCCGCAGACCTTTGCCGACATGGCGGGGGATCTGCGGAAGTGCTCCTTCATCAAACTGGAGGCTCATCAGAGCAGGGTGAGTGAAAATCTCCACGTTTCTCTGAATGTTTATGACTTTAAAGGTCCGCCGAAATAAAAATGTTTCAGGGTTTTTATCGAATATCTCGCTGTGATGTCACTGAAATGTCATGACTATTAGAAATAAACACAAGCTGCTTTAATGAAAGGATCAGCGCTCAGTGAAGACATCCCTCATCCTGATTATGCCCGACTGATAAATTACATAACCTACCTTACGGCCCTTTGTTGCCCCCGGCAACCACCAACAGACCCAGGCTGTTGATGCAAGCTCCAGGTAGAGACCACGCCAATGCTACCTGCCCTACCACATGGCACCTTCTGGCCCCCGCAACTCAAGCGTCTAGGCTGACATGCACGGGACATAAGGGGGGTCGTCAAGCGGGAACCTCTTCGTCTTCATACGGCTTTTAAGTTGTTAAGAATTTGGCGATGTTGACGTTTATGTGATGTGAATATTCAAATAAAAGTTTTTTCTGGATGTGTTAGCGCCCCCCTGTGGACGAAGTATGTAACATGTAGTCCCCTTTAGTGCTCTGGTGGTCTAGATGTTGTAATCTTTGATGATCTCTATGTGGATCAGGTTGATCCAGTCGAGGTCAGACGGACGCTAACGGGATTACCTGACCATGAACAACAACAAAAATAATTCCTGATCCGGATTAAATTTTTGGTTATAACGTGACTGTGTTTGTTCGCTGAATTATAAAGTCCCTCTCCATGTTTCTCTCAGGTCATCACCTGTGGTTGGTGCAGTAAGAGAGGCCTGTTGGCGACCAGCGGGAACGATGGGACGGTCAGAGTGTGGAATGTAACAAAGAACCAGTACAGCCTCCAGCAGACCTGCATCTTCAACAAGGAGTAAGAATCTTATTATTTTAGAAACCTCAGTCTATACAGGCAACATCTGAGGACCAATCAGCTTTCACCTGGCAGTGATGGGAGTGTCTGCCGATATATCACGACTGCTCTGCTTTACTGCAGGTTGTTGAGATCT
Source organism: Labrus mixtus (assembly GCF_963584025.1). NCBI lineage: Eukaryota > Metazoa > Chordata > Actinopteri > Labriformes > Labridae > Labrus > Labrus mixtus. The sequence goes on along the minus strand of NC_083612.1, from coordinate 5,889,409 downwards.
GATGATAACCTGCGTTCAGCTGATTGTCCTGCACACAGCCAGAGACCGCTTAGTGTGATCAATCACGACTATAAACAAAAACCAGAAGTCTTGTTCCTCCCCTGCAGATCTCCGTATGATGCACAATCCTCTAGATGATAAATACTGGATTAGTTCAAAACTTACCCAGTATACATTTTTGAAGTCAAATTTTTTTCATGAAAATTTTCGACAATTTTGAAATCAACATTTTTTCATGAAAATTTTCGAAATTTTTGAAGTCAACATTTTTTCAGGAAAATTTTCGAAGACATACATACATCACAAGTATGGAGGCTGTAGTCTCAAGCAGGCGGCCCGGGTTCGCATCCCACCTGTGGCTCCTTTCTCGCATTCCCCACTCTCCCTGATTTTTGACTCTATCCACTGTCCTATCTCTCCATTGAAGGCATGAAAAAGCCCAAAACTAAAAATCTTTTTTTTTAAATATAAAAAATCATGAAAGATTTCTAAATTTTTGAAGTCAAAATTTTTTCATGAAATTTTTCAACAATTTTGAAGTCAAAATCAAATATAAAAAAACCCCAGTTTTCTTCTCCTAATGTCACACTGTGCGCCGGTTTCTCCTCCGTGTGACGTCATCGTGCGACGCCGTCACTTTTGTTTACATGAGATTAGTGCGATGGCAGACGTAACCAAACTAGCGCTGGTGCTAACGATGCTAACTGCACTTTTTACTTGCTCACATTAGAGCCCGACTGATAAATCGAGCCAGCCAATAATATCGGCCGGCCGATATTAGGATATCCAGTGACGATCGATATCGGGTAATTTCAGTGTAGAAATGCACCAATATTACTAGATGAGAGTTACAAAATACAGTTTTGTTTCTGAAGAGTTCAAGAGGATCAAAAAAGAGATTTTACAAAGGGGAGTGAAAGTCTGAGAGTGTGGTCAAACGAATGATAGCACGTTTTGTAACTGTTGGCTGAATGCTCTGACATCTCAACAACATCTCTACGACGTGTTGCCTCCTTTGAGAGGTCATAATTAAGGATTGTTCTCTGCTGCCCCCTAGAGGACAAATAGGAAAATGCAGCTTCATGTTTTGGTCTAATCTGTGTGAATCTTGTGTTCTCTCAGCGATGGTTCAGAGGAGGGGATGTCCGGTTTGGGGTCTCCCAGCGACCCCTGCATGTCTCCTCTGGCGTGGAGTGTCACTGGGAAATATCTCGCCTCCGCCATGGAGAAAATGGTCAACATCTGGCAGGTTAACGGTAAACATTCTTTAATTTCCATCTCCTCTTGCGGTCTTTAATCTGTTGTGTGTTTCAGTTTGTTCATGAACTGTTGTCTGAACAGAGTTTGAAGCGGAGCAGATCGTACCCGTGGCGTGCGAGCTCCACAGAATATGAATGAGAGGACTTATTACATTTTTATAGCTCCCATTAAAAAATAAATCTGCCCGAGGACTGGATGCAGCACGCTCCATCTGTCCTCAATCACTTTCAATCGCCTCCAGCATCAAAGCCCACCATCACACTGCTGCTCGCCTGAAGAGAAGAAACATGGCTCCCACTCGATACACCAACCAGCTTTCTGTGGGTGTCGTTGTTCTCGTTAGTGCGAGCAACCGGCCATGGCTCTGCCTGCAGGGAAAGTGATATTGTAGAACGTGTATTTGAGCAATCACACATACCAAACAAGGTTAACCTCCTGACAGACCATCGTTCATTTTGGCAGCAATTTTATAGCTGCTTTCAAACATGCAGAAAACTCCTGATATCTGCAGGAGTGAGCGTCATGTGTCAACACAAACGTTGTTTCTCTCCTCACCCGGAGTTTCTCCTCCAGGGGTGACGTTTATTCCCTAACCTCTGTGAAGGGGGCGTGACCTAACGGCTGGGCCATCAGCAACGAACGGCAGACTCACAGGAAGCTTTTATGGACGATATGCCCAAACATGTTTTAAAAAACGTAAACGTAAACTGCGACTTGGTGTCTTCCTCTTAAAGGCGGTAAAGGTCTCCTGGACGTGCAGCCTCACTGGGTGTCGGCGTTGGCCTGGCCCAAAGAGGAGGCGGAGTCGCTGTGGTGCGGTGAACCCAAAGACATGCTGCTGGTGGGACGGATGGACGGATCCCTGGGCCTCATCGAGGTGCTTGACTCCTGCAGCATGCACCGCACCGAGCTGGAGCACTGCTACAGGAAAGACGGTAAAAATGACTTTGAGTGTTTTCAACTTCACGCTTCAAAAACCTTCTACCAGATCTTTGATAATTACTCCCCCGTCTGTCTCCTCTTTCTTCTTCTGTCAGTGGCCGTGATGCACATAGCGTGGTACAGCGAAGACAAGCCTTTCGCTGTCGGCTACGCAGACGGAAAGCTCCTGATAGGAACCAAAGAGCCTTTGGAGAAAGGCGCCATCGTCGTCATCGATGCACACAAAGTAAAATATTTATTCTTACACAAACAAACTCTTTTGATTCTGAAATCCGACGAGTGTAGCCAAACTCTTTCCTCTGTTTGCTGTTCCTCCAGGAGTCGATCAGCAGTATGAAGTGGAGTCCGAACGGTCAGATCCTGCTCACCTGTGCCAAAGAGGAGACGGTGAAGCTGTGGGCCAGTCCGGACTCTCGCTCCGGCTCGGATTCAGGCTCCGGCTGGCGCTGCCTGCAGATTCTCAGACACCCGTCGCTGGTGAACGGCGTGGCCTGGTGCAGCCTGCAGGGACGAGCCCCAAAGCCCCTCAACATGCTAGCCATGTAAGTGGAACAGCTGATCACACTCTCTGGTTTATTCTCTTTTCTCCTGCAGACTCGTGTTGACATCCTCATTTGCTCTCAGACCGTCTGCCTGAGGAATGATCCCTTTGATGCAGTTTGAGTTAGATTTTCTTGCATCACAGCAGCTCGAGTTTTAAAGGCAAAATGCAAAGATTTAAGAACACATTAGAACCACAGGACACAGTGTCAGGGCGGACTCACACGGGGCCCCACACTGTGTGACGCACGATTGCTCTGTAAAAAGGGACACTGTGCAGGAAGGTCTTGATGTGGTTTCTGTGTTCGTCAGATGCTGTCAGAACGGCCTCGTGTCAGTCTGGACTGTTCCTCAAGACATCTCCAACTTCCCAGAATCCTCCCCTTCGGACTCAGAGGGATGGTGGGAGCATGAAGCCAAACCAAAGTTCATGGTACTGAAACACATCCACGATGATTTAACCCGAAACATCACCTGAAAAAATATGTTTTTTACAGATTCATCCTCTCTCTGTAAAGACCTGCTAGAAGCTCTTCCTCCAATGAGATCTAAAAGTGTGTGTGCTCTTCCTCTTACACACTCTCTCTCTCTCTCTCTCTCCGTCAGTCCTCCCGTCGGTCAGGAAAAGGAGCGACGTGTGTTTTCCAGCTGAAGGGCCACATCACTCCGGTCAGGACGCTCGCCTTCAGCCCCGACGGTCTGGCTCTGGCATCCGGAGGAGTGGGAGGCCTCATGAACATCTGGTCTCTGAGGGTAGGATACACACACACACACACACACACACACACACACACACACACACACACACACACAGGAAACACTGCAGGTAAAAGATGGGTGATTCACTGTGTTTCCCCATCAGGATGGCTCAGTGCTGCAGACAGTAGTCGCCGGTTCAGGTGCGATCCAGAACATCGTCTGGATTCCAGATGTGGGCGTGGCCGTCTGCTCGAACAGGTCAAAGGTGAGACATCCTGACTCATATTTTCATGTCGGGTCATTTAAAAGATAAAAATTTAACTGATGTTTATTGACGCTCCGGTGTGCTTCATCTCCAGGACGTGCTGGTTGTGAACTGCTCCAAAGAGTTCATGTCGTCTCACCACGTGCTGGCCACATGCCGCACAGCGCTCAAGAAGCAGGGCGTGGTCGGCCTCAACATGGCGCCCTGCATGAGGGCCTTCCTGGAGAGACTTCCTGTCATGCTGCAGGAGCAGTATGCCTACGAGAAGGTACACACACACAAATCAGTCAGCGGATATTCATCTCTCACAAATGTGTCAATATTTGAGAATGTGTTCACAGATATTTGCAGATGTGAACCTTCTATGCCGAAAAAGATGCTTGAGATGATTTAGAAATGGCGTCATGGTGTAGTTTGTCCAGCAGAGGGCGCTATGACTCCATAGTTTGCAATCCTCTAGGCACAGTCTGCAGCACAAGGAGCACAGCTGAGCAGATGCTGCTCCAAATGGGAATTGTACGGTGGCAGAAAAATACTTCCTGTATGAGTCACATGTTATGGCTGTTTAAGACACATTAAATTTGTGGCTAGTTTGAGACTCAGATTTGAACGTTTGCAATCTGCTGTTCTGCAAGTTCTGCATGGTAAAATGATGCACCGAAAATAAAAAACAAATGCAGGAATTCCACCAATGAAAATGTTTTGGGGTCTGGGCAACTTGGTAGCTGCCTCTTTAAAATGCAGGAAATTATTATTGAGTATCAGTGGTATAGCAGATGTAAAAGTCCTTTAGTATTTAAAATTGAACCTCTTCAGCTGAAGGTGTTTCCTTGTCTTCTTCTTCTCCAGCCTCACGTGGTGTGCGGCGAGCAGCTGGTCCACAGTCCCTACATGCAGTGTCTGGCCTCCCTGGCTGTTGGTCTCCACCTGGACCATCTCCTGTGTCGGCCCCCTGTGCCCCCTCCCCTCCGTCACTGCCCTCTGGAGTCCGGCACGGCCGTGTGGTGTGCGAGCGAGTGGGCGTGGCTCGACTGCTTCTCCACCACGGTGAAGGCGGCGGAGGCTCTGGCTCGAGGGGCGACCTTCCCCGAGTCGTTCTCCGTCCCCGACCTGGAGCCGGTGCCCAAAGACGAGCTGGCTCTGCTCATGGTGAGTGAGGCGCTGCTGACTGTGACGCTGCTTAACGAGTCGTTTTAACGGTTTGATAACGGCGTGTGCTCTGTTCAACAGGACAACAGTAAATGGGGCTCCGGTATGGACGAGCAGATCATGTCCTGGGCGACCTCCAGACCAGAGGTGATTCACACCTGGATCAGCTTTAATACACGTTTCCTCTCCTCAGACTCTGGAGACAAGAGCGGCTATTCTAATGCCATCTTCTCCTCACGTGTGTGTGTGTGTGTTTGCAGGACTGGCACCTCGGGGGGAAGTGTGACGTGTACCTGTGGGGAGCAGGTCGACACGGACAGCTGGCGGAGGCGGGCAGAAACATCCTGGTGCCAACGACAGCGCCGTCCTTCTCTCAGGCTCAGCAGGTACACAGACTGAAGTCTCTCAGGATGGATGTTTTATGAAGTTGAGATTACATATGTTTATGTGCTGTGTATGACTTTTCTCCACCCGTCTCCTCCTCCTCGTCGTCTGCAGGTCGTGTGCGGTCAGAACTGCACCTTCGTCATCCAGCCGAACGGGACGGTGTTGGCCTGCGGGGAGGGAAGCTACGGGCGCCTGGGTCAGGGAAACTCTGACGACCTGCACATCCTCACCGTCATCTCAGCTCTGCAAGGTCCGTAAATAAAAGAGCTTCTGAAAAAACTGAAACAAACAAACGTGTTTGTATGACCTTCAGGGCGACACATGCACAGCCGACCTACGGTCTCAGGTGCTGGTCGGTTGCAGGAATGGGTTTCGCCTTCCTCAGGTGCGGGCGGACATGTCAGTCGTTCCTCCTCTCTGACCAATCTGTCGTCTCTTTGGTCCATCAGGTTTCGTTGTGACTCAGCTGGTGACGTCCTGCGGCAGCGACGGTCACTCCATGGCTCTGACGGAGAGCGGCGAGGTGTTCAGCTGGGGCGACGGCGACTACGGTAAACTGGGCCACGGGAACAGCGACCGCCAGCGGCGTCCGAGACAGATCGAAGCCCTGCAGGGAGAGGAGGTGGTGCAGGTCAGTAAGAGGAGATTCATTCAGCTGATCAGTTCCAGATGAACAAATAATGAAATATTTTTAAGCTCGCCTGCTTTCCCTCGCCATCTCCGTCCTTCAGATGTCGTGCGGCTTCAAACACTCGGCCGTGGTCACAGCTGATGGAAAACTCTTCACGTTTGGAAACGGCGATTACGGCAGGCTGGGGTTGGGAAACACCTCCAACAAGAAGCTTCCAGAGAAGGTCACCGCTCTGGAGGGATACCAAGTCGGACAGGTGGGACAGAAAATATCGACAAAAATGTTTCTAGATGAGCACATCATGTATGCAAAGGGATTAGACGTGCAGAAAATCAGTGAGATGTGTAGTGAGTGAAAAGTGAGCTTACTATATGATCAGACATTAAGGAAACATGCTATGTTGAAGTGCTGGCTTCTCTGACAACAATGCAGCAGCCAGTATGTCCTCCTTCTAACTTTAGATTCTGGTCCTGAATGCTCTGGATTTGTTTGGACCAGAGAAGGTAGGCGGTTTTAAGGCCCCCCCACACGGCCGTTTTGGACGCCCCTCGGTTTGCCAGATATGAGAGCAGTTATCAGGTCAACAGGTGTTGCAGCGATGGAAGCGGGTCAAGAGAAGTGGTTCAGATAGAAGTGATTGTACCCGACCTAAAAAGCCTCTGCATGTTTCTAATAAGCTCCACGAGCAGAAACGTGCTCAAACTAGGATCAATGTTGGAGATGCTTTTTGAAAAATGGAGAGAGGTTAGAACACAGAAAGGTTTACAGACCCATACAGAGCTGGATAAACACTGAAGCTTCAGTGTCCACCACATGGTGACCTGCGTGAGCATCGACTCTAGAGAGGAGGGGGGGAGACATCTCTCTTCAATGTTTAGAATTTGGACTGCAGTACCCATTTTAAACACTAGGGGTCAGAGTTACATACTGCTCCTTTAAGTCTAATAATCATTTTCAAGCAGTGAAAACACTTCCTGATGTTTCGTATCCAAACTGAAACTAATTAGAAACATCTTTTGAGAGTTTCCTTTGACATGTTCACGACTCCATAAAGAAGTCTTAATTTTTTTATAAAGCTGAAATCTCCAGTAAACTTTGCGGATGAGTGGTGACGTCTCTCAGAGTTCATCCTGACCTGCGTGTCCTCCTCAGGTGGCCTGTGGGCTGAACCACACGTTGGTCGTCTCTGCTGACGGGATGATGGTCTGGGCTTTTGGGGACGGAGACTACGGAAAACTGGGACTCGGAAACTCCACAGCCAAGTCCTCTCCTCAGGTAGGAGCTGTGCGTCTTCATGTGGGCTGTGCGGTGAAGGTGTTCACATCCGTCTGAATGTAAATGTGTTTTTATCTCCTCAGAAAGTGGACGTCCTGTGTGGAATCGGCATCAATAAAGTCGCCTGTGGAACTCAGTTCTCTGTGGCTTTAACCAAAGACGGGAAAGTTTACACGTTCGGACAAGGTACGGCAGGGTTTGATGCTTTCTGAGTCTCAGCTGAGAAAAGCAGGACTGCCTCTCTTTGGTCTCCTGAGTCACAGATGAGCCCCAGGAGTCTTTTTGTATCTTTAGGATTTAAGTCTTAAAAACACCTGCAGAGTTAAACTTCCTGTTTGGACCGTTTGTGTTATTCGGTCTCTTTATGTTGTTTTCCCCCTCTGTGTGTCAGACCGCCTCATCGGCCTCCCTGAGGGCCGAGCCAGGAACCACAACCGGCCTCAGCAGGTCCCGGCTCTGTCGGGGGTCCACATCCAGGACGTGGCTGTGGGAGCTGAACACACTCTGGTTCTCTCTGCCAACGGAGACGTTTACACCTGGGGCAGCAACTCAGAGGGACAGGTACACACACACACACACACACACACACACACACACACACACACACACACAAATAGAGACATATCACATCTTTGATTTTCCATTATATTGCATTTCAAGTTTTTGTCAGGCTTTTATTTTGAAGGTTTGTCCTGTCTTAAGCTGGCAGTACTTTACTAAATGTGTGCTTTTATTTTGAAATAAAGTAAGGCCCTTCCTGTAGATCAGTGGTTCTCAAACTATGGTACCACCGGTAGTATGTGGGCTCCCTGTGGTGGTACACAAACAAATCTCCACAATATAAAAAACAAACCCGTTCAACATAAAACTACAATTTTTTTTGTCGTAATCTTATCTGTCTCGTATCTATTGAGTTGTTGTATTTATATCAAATGTGTTTTCCCCTCTAATCTAGTTTTTGCAACAAACAACTTTAATCTGCTCAATTTATGCTCACACACAGACATAAACAACAACAGGAGTACGCCTCACGTTTTGAAAGGTTCCACTCGATATTCTGTTATAGTTCAGTACTGAAACAACAGAATGGTGGTATCTGTTAATGTAGGTCTATATTAACAGAAATTCTACATTAACAGAATATCTGTTAATGTAGAATATCTGTTAATGTAGGTCTACAGCTGCTTGCTGTTGTTTCAGTACTGAACTATAACAAATATTCTGTTAATGTAGACCTGCATTAACAGATATTTTGTTATTTATTGGAGTTCAGCACACAATCCGAAGCAAGCAGCATTACATTTTAACATTAACATTTTTAAAACGGAGCCAGGAGAAACTTCAGTTTTGATGCATGTACGGACAGCGGACCTTATCGCTCACCCTCCCTCTATCTCTCTCTCTTGCTCTGAAGCTGATGTGATTCTGCTCTCTTTTGATGTCTTAACACTCCGTAGGAGTCGAGAGGGATTTAAAAAAAAAAGGCAGTTGAACGCAGAGACTTATAATAAAGCGCCGCTGTTTGCACCGAGCCTGCGGAGCGCGCGCCTGCACTCTCACGCGCTCTCTCTCTCTCTCCGCCGCTACATCTCGCTCTCTCAGGCACGCAGCAATTTTATGAATATATGAAAAATTAAATGAGAACAGGTCGGAAATATAATACGGAAACACTGGAGACTAAATATTTCAACAGGTTGTTGGTATAAAGTTGTCATTTTTATTGTTCTGCACTTCTGTGTGTGTAGGTTCTATCACTAGCCCTTAGTAGTCCTACAGTGTGGCTGCCAGCAGTCAATAATAAATAATATTATTTTTATGAATTAATTTGCCTCTTGCATGAAATGTGTGTTGAAATAGGCCGACAGTGTATTTTAACATCTACCATAATGGTGGTACTTGGAGAGCCAAATATTTTCGGCGGTGGTACGCAGTCTAAAAAGTTTGAGAACCACTGCTGTAGATGGAAGGGACATGAAGTTAAGCACAGATACAGGAAGTGGTTAGGGATCACAAACTAAAGTCAAACTTGTCAAAGGAACGGTAACAAATGTCAATATTTTCAAATCTATTTTATTTATAGAGCAAATTTAAAAACAAAGTGCTGCATGATAAGATAACCTAAAAGCAGAATCATTCAAAGAAACGTACACACTCGACCTTTAGGGAGCTAACGGGGCCGATCTGAAAGAACCTGAAATGCATGAGGGGAAAAAAGCTTCAAGGCAGCTACTTCCCCTTAAGCCTCGACCGAGGAGCAGCCAGGAGCCGCTGGTCTGATGACCCGAGAGGTCTGGGTAGGGCGAGGGGGGGTAGGAGTTCAGAGATTTACAGTAGGGGGTGCTAACATGCTACATATTAGCATGCTAATAGGCAGCTAGTTAAAGGTGAATATTGTGATCTTAATTTAGTTTAAACATATAAAACATATCTGCTGATTGAAACAAGTTATTAAAGCGTGGACCTAAAACATTCCAGCAGGAAGTATTCATTCTCTCTAAATAATGAATGAATGTTTAATTTACACTAAGGCTGAATATAAAGGATTACTTTCTCATCGTGCAGCTCGGCCTGGGTCACACCAACCACGTCAGAGAGCCCACAGTGGTGACGGTGATGCAGGGCAAAAACATCCACCAGATCTCTGCAGGACGCTGCCACAGTGCTGCCTGGACCGCCCCGTCTGTGCCGCCCCGAGCCCCAGGTCAGACACACACATACACACACACACACACACTTATCCTGCAGGTCAGACACACACACACACACACACACACACACACACACACACACATCTTGCAGGTCAGACACACACACACACACACACACATCTTGCAGGTCAGACACACACACACACACACACATCCTGCAGGTCAGACACACACACACACACACACACATCCTGCAGGTCAGACACACACACACATCCTGCAGGTCAGACACACACACACACACACACACACACACATCCTGCAGGTCAGACACACACACACATCCTGCAGGTCAGACACACACACACACACACACACACACACACTTATCCTGCAGGTCAGACACACACACACACACACACACACACACACACACACACACACACACATAAACTTATCCTGCAGGTCAGACACACACACACACACACACACACACACATAAACTTATCCTGCAGGTCAGACACACACACACACACACACACACACACACACACACACACTCTCAGTCATTTGAACTTTTCTTTACGAGCAGGTAGCTTCTCTAAAGTATCCGCCTGCTGCAGTTAAATGTGGCGGTCCACTCTCAGGTACCGTGACATTAAAAACCTGTCCCCCTCCTCTGCAGGCTCGTCAGTTCCTCTCCAGCTCGGCCTCCCGGTGGCGGTTCCTCCTCAGTACAGCGGGCTGAAGGAGGTGAGCATCGAGGCGGTGAGGGCTCGCCTTCGACTCCTCTACCACTTCTCCGACCTGATGTACTCGTCGTGGAGACTGCTCAACCTGAGCCCCAACAACCAGGTACACTCAGAACCAGGAGCGTTTCTCAAACTGAAGCTGAAAACAAAAACAAAGACGAGACAACGTTTTAAATGTGATTTTTTTAATAGATCAATAGAACACTGTGAAACATGTTTACGACCCTCTTAAGTCATTTAGGACAAAAATGTCCACTTCCAAAAAGCTGCTATAAAAAGAGAACAGATTGATATTTTTTTCTACTGTTTTTTGCATAAATCTCTTAAACAACTTCAGCCCTGCTAAATACTACCAAATATTGAATAATTATCAGGAATTTAACCCTTTAAATGCCAGTTTGATTACATGATTCTGGCATTTAAAGGGTTAAATTCCTGATAATTATTCAATATTTGGTAGTTTTGAGCAGGGCTGAAGTTGTTTAAGAGATGTATTAAAAAAAAAGTTGAAAAAATATCAATCTGTTCTCTTTTTATAGCAGTTTTTTGGAAATGGACATTTTTGTCTTTAGTGACTTAAAGGTCCCATATTATGCTTTTTCTGGTTTTATATGCCCTTTAGTGTGTTTTCCATGTGTCCTGTGCATGTACACATCTATGTGCAAAAATTCAAAGTGGCTTCTCCTACGTCCTCCTGTTAGCTGTAGCATTAGCTGCATGTAGCGCTCGGTTCTAGCCCCCCTCGATAAGAATTTGTCAGTCCGACGTCATTGTCAGTGTGAGATCACTGATCTAAGCCCATTGGCTCGTTGTGGCAAGTCCAGCAGCTCATGTTGAAATTTCCGAGACGCGTGCTGAGCAACTGACCAATAACGACAGAGCGGATCGGCAGACCAATCAGAGCAGACTTGGCCCACGTGGGGTCTAACAGTGTGGGCTCAACAGAGTGTAGCTGACGGACTCAGAGCGGAGAGGGAGCAAGGAGGAGCAGTACATGAAAACAGACACTTTTTTCGGACTTCAGCTGTTGTGAACGTACAAAAGTAGGAACATAGATTAAATATACGAACCCCAAAAAGGACAGAATATGGGCTCTTTAAGAGGGTCGTAAATTAAAACTGATGCCTGAGGGTTAAGAAGGTCAATAAATCCGTCCGTCGCTTTACTTCAGCAGTGATCACATTCTCTTTCTCCTTCTGCAGAGCTGCACGTCCCATTACAACGCCGGCACCTGGGGGATCGTCCAGGGCCAGCTGAGGCCCCTGTTGGCGCCCAGAGTTTACACGCTGCCCATGGTGCGCTCCATCGGAAAGACGATGGTGCAGGGGAAGAACTACGGCCCGCAGATCACCGTCAAACGGATCTCCACACGGTCAGTGACTCATGCTCTCGTTGAATAATATGATGAATGTTTGCCGAGCGCTGATGGTTAACTGCTTCTTCAGGTCATGACTTTACATGGGTTCTTAAACTGTCCCGCTTCAGAGGCCCCGCCCTCTCTGCAGCTGCTGCTCGTGTTTCTTCATCCTGTTTTCAATCTTTGACTCTGCAGGGGACGGAAGTGCAAACCGATCTTTGTGCAGATCGCTCGTCAGGTGGTGAAGCTGAACGCCTCGGACCTCCGCCTGCCCTCCAGGGCCTGGAAGGTCAAGCTGGTGGGAGAGGGCGCCGATGATGCTGGCGGGGTCTTTGATGACACCATCACAGAGATGTGTCAGGTGAGAACGCGTCCGTCAGGTTCACGCTTCAGACGAGTGATGATGCCTAAAGGACGCTCTATTGATGTTTCTCTCTTTGTGTTCTGTGGATGTCTTATTGCAGGAGTTGGAGACCGGGGTGGTCGACCTGCTCATCCCCTCGCCCAACGCCACGGCCGAGGTCGGCTACAACAGAGACAGGTGAGGAAGACGAGGAGGGGACATGTAGAGCCTGTAAACAAACCAATTTTGGGGCCTTGAGCTAGTTACACACAGAGCCGAGTGTTAGGGGGCGGGGCTTGTCAGGGCTGTCAGTGAGGGTCCTCGAGCTCATGGGCAAACTCCCCAAACAAATCGGCAGTTCTGTGTGAACAGTTTGACTTCTTTGCCCGACAGCGGCTGAAAGAACCCGACGCGGCGGCCGTTTTGTGTCACAGCTTGTTCTTTGTTGTCAGTCTGGTGTGTAGCAGCCTTCAGGTGATTCTAGGCGAGATTTGGGATCAGCTGAAACTGTCCTAAAGTCTTTTTTTAAATCGGTTAAGGTTTGAAAATCGTCGAGTCTGTAAGTAAGTAAAGTGTTTATTTATAAAACACCTTTCAAGAGCAGACGTCACAAAGTGCTTCACAATAAAAGGTTAGAAAAAGCAGAGACGTTTAAAACAAACAGAGGGACAGGACAACCAGAGTCTGAACAGACGGGTTCTTTAAAGGGTCCACAGAGCTCCAAAGTTTAGGTGCTGTAACCTCAAAGGCTTCGTCTCCTTTAGTCAGAGGACCTCAGGGACCTGCTGGTGTTCCTTCTCAGTGAAGGAAGCCGGAGCTTGACCGTGCACCGCTCTAAACACAAAAACAAGAACTTTAAAAGTGATGTGGGAGGACGGGTGGGACACGAGACCGTCTGATGTAGCCGGTTCAGGGATGTGAGGCTAAGACGTTTGAACAGGGAGTTAAAATGAAACAAACCCAGTATCCACTGATAATGCAGGCCGACAAAACAACAACAAAAACAGTCTGATGAGCTCTGGAAAGAACTTCTTTAAACTCTGATGTAGCATACTCCAAGCCTCCAAATCATCCATGCATGTGCTAACGTCACCCTCAACACACACGGGACATTAAATAGATGTAAGTTCTGATTTCTGTTGGTGCTTTTAAAAGCTGCCTGAAGCTCTTTCACTGACACTGTCTCCGCCTCCTGTCATGCTCTCAGGTTCCTCCTGAACCCGTCCTCCTGCATGGACGAGCACATGCTGCAGTTTAAGTTCCTGGGCATCCTGATGGGCGTGGCCATCCGCACCAAGAAGCCCCTGGACCTGCACCTGGCCCCCCTGGTGTGGAAACAGCTGTGCTGCATCCCCCTGCTGCTGGAGGACCTGGAGGAGGTGGACCTGCTGTACGTGCAGACGCTCAAAAGCATTCTTCACATTGAAGACAGCGGCATCACCGAGGATAATTTCCATGAGGTGAGGAATGGAACACGATGCCTGGTTATGATGATGATCATTCATGTGCGTTCTCTCCACTTAAAGGTTAGAAAAGAGAGAGAGAGGAGAGATGAACCTCTCAGGTAAATGTTGACCTTTGACCTGTAGCAAGGACACTGAAGAAAAAATTCAGTTTGTCCACCTTCAAAATAAAAACACCACACTTAAGTTTGTCCACCATCAAAATAAAAGCACCACACTTCAGTTTGTCCACCTTCAAAATAAAAACACCACACTTCAGTTTGTCCACCTTCAAAATAAAAGCACCACACTTCAGTTTGTCCACCTTCAAAATTAAAGCACCACACTTCAGTTTGTCCACCTTCAAAATAAAAGCACCAGCTGCCTGCGTGTGCACACAAAGGTGGGATTTATGATGTTGTCTTTGGCGTCTTCCTCAGAAACTTTTCCTGCTTTTAAAACTTGAACGAGCGTCATTCCTCCTCTTTAATAAACAGCAGTTACGCCAACGCAGCGTCCTGACATCACACTGTGTTTACGCTAAATCTCCTCTCTGACAACATCACACACTGAAACCTCACAGGAGGACTAATGGGTGTTTTGACGGCGTGGACGCGGCGTTTGCCTCGTCCTGCGTGAGAACGTCTGAGTCATCAGAATCACACACAGATAATAAGCAGGCGGCTCGAGCCTCTGAGCCTGTTTTTATTCCCACAGGCCGTCTGAGCCGCCACAAACAGGCGCTAACTCACAGTGATGTCATGGGCCGAGGCCACGCCCACTGAGCGCCAGCAGCAGCAGCCAATCATGTGATTTACTGAAAGTGAATTCTGTTTACAGACCACAGAGAGCTCACATTCCTGACTTAGACGACACTGATAAAAATGTCTCCCCCCCCCCCCTCCTCTCTAGAGTCGATGCTCACACAGGTCACCATGTGGTGGACACTGAAGCTTCAGTGTTTATCCAGCTCTGCATCGGTCTGTAAACCTTTCTGTGTTCTAACCTCTCTCCATTTTTCAAAAGCATCTCCAATATTGATCCTAGTTTGAGCACGTTTCTGCTCGTGGAGCTTATTAGAAACATGCAGAGAGAGAGAGAGAGAGAGCTGTGGGGTGTAAAGGGTTAAACACGGAGCTGAAGCGAGGCTCTGGTACACGCTGTTCCTCTCCCAGGCTGATACAACATCAGTCTGTGGCCCAAACTTCAACTGATACATCCACTCTGATACAACCACAGCCCCCTCCTCACCCCCCGCATCAGAAAGCTAACACATCCCGCAGCCCCTCTTCTGTCCAAACAACCTCACACAACCCCGACTCTGTAAAGCCCCGACCTGCAGGAATGCCAGGGCCGCTGTTGATGCAGCACATCCTGCCTGCTGGAGACTTGGCCCCGCTCCCGGCCTTGTAGAGCGAGAGGGGGGGGCGGGGCGGGGTGGGGTTGAGGGGGGGGCGGGAGCCACAACACTGCCACGGCCGGCTTCATCAGCCAGGCGGAGGGAGGAGAGGAGGGGGCCGCATCTGCTGCTCTGGCATGAAAAGACGAGAGAGAAAGAATCTCGTTGTGTTCTGCTCCTCCGTCGTCTCGGGTTTTAGATTCCTCCAGACGAGCCGTCAAAAGTCCCACCGAGGTCTTAAAACGCCGCCAGGACAGCGAATAAATGAATACTTAAATCACAGCTCGTGTAAGAGATCGAGGTGCGTGGTAGTTCTTTCTAAACACAGCCATGACAAGTATTGCAAACACTTCGGAGCTGCTGATTGGATGCTGTGGGTGGCATCGTAACTTTAAACGTCTTTTGTCTGACAGCGGAAAAAAACCAAAGTGGACCCGATAAATCTGCCAGCGTGATGAGCAGCGGGCTGTCAGCTCACCAGAGGCATACCTGCAGTAATAAATCACAAATCTATCGTCACGGCAATGTCAGCATTTGAGATAACGGTGCATAAATAAATGTTGACCTTTGACCTGTATCAACAACACCATCGAAACACTCTGTTCAGCTCACCGAGAACCTTCAAAATAAAAGCACCACACATCAGTTTGTCCACCTTCAAAATAAAAGCGCCACACTTCAGTTTGTCCACCTTCAAAATAAAAGCGCCACACTTCAGTTTGCCCAACTTCAAAATAAAAGCACCACACTTCTGTTTTCCCACCTTCAAAATAAAAGCACAGAGCCAAGCATGAAGTATTTAATGGATGCATTTTGGACAGCGAGCGGCCAGTGCTCCATGTTGATGATGAATATGGAGACAGATGGCACCTAATTCTTTCCTGAGTGGATGTTTCAACATGAGCAGGCGTTTACGTTTATTCTCCAGTTTGGAATCTGTTTTTTTCCAATGTGTCCGACACCACATGAATGCAGCACGAGTCTTTTGCACTGAGAAGATTTGTTTCAGATAAAAACCTTTTATTTAAATATTTATGTTTCATGTTTCACTAAACATTGGATTTAAAAACAGCTCCATCTTGTTTTTGTTTTGATTGAGAGCCCCCTGGTGGCTGAACCTACACACTGCGTATTAAATCATTTGAAAATCACATTTTTTTCTAATTGTTTGTTTGTTTGTTTTCCAGATGATTCCTCTGGATTCGTTTGTCGGGCAGAGTGCGGACGGAAAGATGGTTCCCATCATCCCCGGAGGAAACAGCATCCCTCTGACGTTCTCCAACAGGAAGGAGTACGTGGAGAGAGCCATCGAGTACCGGCTGCACGAGATCGACCGCCAGGTCACACTCTCAATTATTTATTTATTTGTTTGTTTATTTCTTTGACCAAACAAAACAGTTAAATACAAACATTGAGTCTCGATCTTTGAATGAAAAGAAGCAGACAGGTGAGGTGTTGGAGGTCAAAGGTCAAACGTCTCGTCTTACTTTGTTTACTAACACGACTCTCTCTGATCTTTGGATCTCCGTCAGAGATGATTATTAATCCGTTTCCTCTTCCTGTTTGTGTCTCAGGTGGCGGCGGTGCGTGAGGGCATGTCGTGGATCGTCCCCGTGCCGCTGCTCTCCCTGCTGACGGCGAAGCAGCTGGAGCAGATGGTGTGCGGGATGCCGGAGATCTGCTGCGACGTGCTGAAGAAGGTGGTGCGCTACCGGGAGGTGGACGAGCAGCACGCGCTGGTTCAGTGGTTCTGGCAGACGCTGGAGGAGTTCTCCAA
This sequence comes from Labrus mixtus, assembly GCF_963584025.1. Classification (NCBI taxonomy): domain Eukaryota; kingdom Metazoa; phylum Chordata; class Actinopteri; order Labriformes; family Labridae; genus Labrus; species Labrus mixtus. Next base: position 5,872,543 of record NC_083612.1, on the reverse strand, counting down.
CGAGGAGAGGGTCCTCTTCATGCGCTTCGTCTCCGGACGCTCGAGGCTGCCCGCCAACACGGCCGACATCTCGCAGAGGTTCCAGATCATGAAGGTGGACCGGGTGAGTCCGGCAGGAGCTCAGACACATTAACGAGCGGCGTCCAGTCAGCAAGAGAGGATTTCAGATTAGTGATGTAACAGACGGTTTGATTCAGGCAACGGCGTTTACACTGCATGAAAACGCAAAGCAGCGTCCCGGTCGTCGTCGTGTAAACTGGATTAACTCAGCTCCTCCTTTTCACACATGCTCGTTACGCTTCCTGTCATTAAGTCGTGAGCGAGTAGATGGACTACAACAACAATGGCCGACTCCTGACTTCTGTCTGTAAAAATATTTTCTGTTTGTAGTTTCAGGTCACTCGGAGTAACGACCTCACCTCATCGCCCGTCCACACAAACGTTTGTTTGTTTGTTTGTTTACACCTCGGCGCTCTGTAAGCGTGCTCGTGTTGTTTCATATCGAAGGCACACCGCCATCTACTGGCCTGGCGTGTATACTACAGTGTTTTTTGCTGTTTTGGTGGATCTGTGCTCACGCCACGGCGGTTGTTCTCAAAATTGCGTCTGAACTGAAAATATAAAAAAAAAAAAAAGACGATTCTGTTTCCAGAGAATCTTTCTCGTGTTAATGACCTCACACCGGCTGCTCACCGCGTGTTTTAGAACAGCCCCGTTCAGACCGCTGTTTCAAGCCGCCATATTTACGCCGCTGTGACGTTTCGCCATAAATCTAAATGTCGTTAATGGATAATGGGGGGAAGTGTCCCCCTTTGGACTGTTTTTGGGGTCATGCTCCTGCAACGGCGAAATGCAAGGTGACCTCACAGACTGAGAGACCGATAACACGCCGCCACAGAATCTGAACGTACAGAGACGTGATGACAGCGTGCGGGTGCAGATTTAGACGCTGTGCAGGAGTTTGGCTGCCATCTTTGAAAACGAGAAATGAGTGAATATAAGTTTCTAGGTTTCTTTTATTTTTGTTGCCAAACGTGTCGACGTCGTTTGATTTTTTTCTAGAATGTTTGAAGCTCATCGTCAGCCCGCCCGGCTGCACGTTTTGACCTTTGACCTTTGATTGAACCCTGTCCTCTGTGTGTCCCCTCTGTGCAGCCGTACGACAGCCTCCCCACCTCTCAGACGTGTTTCTTCCAGCTGCGTCTGCCTCCGTACTCCAGTCAGGCCGTCATGGCCGAGCGGCTGCGCTACGCCATCAACAACTGCCGCTCCATCGACATGGACAACTACATGCTGTCACGGAACGTGGACAACGCCGAGGGCTCCGACACGGACTACTGAGGCGGAGCTTCTCATCACAACACACACACAGACGAGGGAACTGGTGACGGGCAGACAGGCCACTTTTTAAATGATTTTATCTCCTTTCAGCACACGTTTCATTTCTCCCCGTGGTTGATTTTTAAACGACACAAAGATCCACACGAGAAGGAGTGCATTTAGCGTTTTTTTTTTTTTTTTCATTACTCCACATCCCATTTTCAGGGTTTGTGCATGGAGCTTTGTTTATTTGTCTGAACTGTGTATAGAAGAGAGTGAGTGGTGGGCGAGCTACAACATTGTACATTGTGTAAAATGCTTCATTAGGAAAATGTTTTGCATAAGATCCATATTTATTGTTTTCATTGCCGATGCCGAGTTTCCCAAAGCAGACAGAAAAAACAACAATAAATGCTGCAGAAGTCCGTCTGAGTGTGAGCTTCTTCAGAGTGAGCGATTTAAAGAGACACACACACGAGTTCAGAAACATCACGTTTATTTCAGATGTACAAAATATCACAAAGGCCATCGTTAGAGGAGGAAATACAAAGTGAGAAACGATGTACAAGAAGAGAAGGTCAGAGTGTGTTCTCGTGTCGGCCAGAGCTGTTGGTGAAAGGGCGGGTTGGGATTTCGCAACGCTCACATTTACATTTACAGTGAACGCACCACAGTGTCTGTCCTCAGCGAGCGGCGTCTCATCAGCGCCACGCCCAGCTGTACTCACGGGTTCACGAGATCACGCGGGAAGAAAGAGAACGTGCTAACGATGTAGCTTTGTCTTTCGGCGCCTGTTTTAACGTCATGTTGATAAAGTGACGATCTTCAGTCCGTATATATGTTTTATTTTGAAATTGACCGGACACGCTGGGTTTCCTCATCTGACTTCCTGTCCAGCCTGCAGCGTGCTCCGTCGATCGACTCTGAGCGTATTTGAAACGGAGCAGAGCGTAGCGGCGCTGCTGGCACGCTTGCGGAGAGAGTGCGTGATGTGGAAACACGAGCATTGTCTAGAGTGGAAGCAAGCGGCGCCGACGGACGGTAAGCGTGAAAACGATGTGATCAGAGATGTAAAACAAGCAGCTTCCCCGCCTGTGATTGGACAGCAGATCCTGAGGCGGGAACGCAACTCGCTAACCTTTCCAATAAACGACTTAAAGAAACTACGCTAATCCCAAAGCGCCTCATCGAGCGACCACGATACGAGGCTGAGGAAGTCGCTGCGGCAGCTTTTAGGTTTGTTCGAGAAATCTACACGACTGACTTCAGCTTCAGATCAAGTTTGAGGAGAAACGATAAAAGCACCGATATCTATTTAACTTTGGCCGGAGAGAAAAGTCCTCGTTTGGTTTCCCCTCAGAGTTTAAAATCTGAATCTGTTTGTCGCCTCCTGTGACCATAAACCATAAAAACATGGAAGTGGGTTAACGAGCGGTGGCCGCCCTGCTTTGGATTTTCTATGAATTAAAAAAAAATAAGAAACAAACATCTTGAGCGGGGACGGGCGGGACACCCCAACATCATCTTTAATCACAGACGATGAGTCAGCGTAAAACTCCAAACACACCAAACCTTCATCAAAGAACGAGCGCAGACGACGGCCTCACTGCGGTCATGTTGACCTCGTTATATATCCTCACGTGTGCCGGTCGCGTACGAGTGCTCGAGTGTTTTGTAGATTCTGTTGTTTGTGATGCATTGTGCCGGATCATTCTCACAAGAGTTCCAGACCATCTCCGCTCCCGTCAAAGTTCTCACTTTTCACCAAACAGCTCTGCTCTGTTTCCAGCCTGAGGTAGAGGGGTCTGTTAAAAAAAAAAAAGTGTGCAGGTCCGGAAATCAAACATCTCCTCGTACGACGTGCAGCGGACGCTCGGTCAGGATATGAACCGTATGGATACGCGTTTGATACCACGGCAACAAAAACAGAAGTCCTGCGCACAAGAGTGTGTTTACTGTTTTCAGGTCATAAAAAATACAACCCGACTGATCTCAGGGACAGAAAAAAAATCAGATGCCGATATCTTTCTCAGATCTGTAGAGATAAATAAATATAGACACATTTATTGCATTCATCCCTCAGATGTAGTTTATCAAACACTTGTGGAAAAGATTTATAATGAAGACAAGATGGTCACTCGACTGGAAAGTAACTGAGCATGTGCGTGCATCGACACTCTGGAGCGTTATGATGCTTGTTGTAATCCATATAGCGCCCTCTGCTGGTGAAAGAGGTAAATGCTATTTGACTGGTGAATAAATCGAGTTATATAAGCGCATATCTGAGATTAAATTAGCCGATACTGATGGTCACTGGATATGCTGATATCGGCCGTTAGTATCGGCGGGCTGATTTATCGGTCGGGTAAAAATGACAACAATGTCTGCAATTAGCGAAACTGAAAAGTTGCCGATGTGTTTGTATAATTTAGAGGTTCATCGTTTCTGTGTCTGATGCTTAGGCTTCAAAATACGCCCCGACTTTTAAAGCTTCTGTTATTTTTTGAGACGATGGTCGTCATGGCAACAGAGATTCATCGTTTTATAACACATGGTATCAAAAGTGTTCGCTCTGTCAACATCGTATTTTGAGCTACAAGATCAAATCCAACCGACTCAGGAGGTCCAACGTCTCCTCGCACGACAAAACAAAAACAGCAGTCCTGTCCTGTCTTTTTTTTTTTTCACATTCAGAGTCTTCGTGGTCGTCATGGCGATCCTGACCCCGGAGCGAGCTACAGATTAAAAAAGAAAAGAGGAAGTAGAAGACTCTGAAGCATGCTTTTGTTTAAGGCCTTTAGTGTCTCAGTCGGACTGAGTGGAAGCCATGTTTGTCCTGAATGATCCCACGCCATGAGACCCGCCTCCTCTCACGACATCCACCCCTCTTCCCCCGCCGCCAGGGGAACGACGACGCTCTCCTTCGCCTGCAGGAGGCGCTCCAGACACGGAGAGATGATCTTAAAGGGCGGCGGCCCCCGGCTCACTCGAGGAGCAGGAGGGAGGTGGCGAGGGGTTTCGGAGTCAAGTTCTGAGGTGGAGGAGACGGCGTGGTCCTGGGTCGCTTCCGGGCTGCAGCGTGCGGGCCGAGGGGAGGGGGGGGGCCGGGCGAGCATGGATTCAGTTGTCGTCACGGAGCAGATGGGAGACGTGTGGAGCCATTTGAGGCTGGTGGAGGAGTGAGAGGCAGCGAGAGGAGACTCTGACGAGGGCGGACGAGGGGAGGCACTGCTGTGAGGCGGCTGCAGAGGAGACACACAAAACACAAAACTTTATTAACACAACAGAGCGCGGACGACACAGGAGGATGAGGACACGGGTCTGAAGTTTGTAGAGATAACGTTATGATACAGATTAAAGTCGAGATTTGTCAGGAGAAGAAAACTATTTCTAAACTGTTTGATGAATGGGGGTCGGATCGATCGTTTCCGATGCATTCAGGGAAGTCAGGAAATCTAAACGCTTATAAACTTTGGGACAGCGTCGAGCAGATTTGTGGCTCAAGTTGAGCCCACGCTGACAAACTGAAGGTCCCAAACATCCAGATGATCATAACTACACTCTGACATAATAAAGGAAACATATTCACCTTTAGCGTCTTGGCTGCCGGGCCGCCGTCCGTCTGCGTCACGTTCGATTTGATGTGAGGAAACCAACTCTGAAGCATTTCTTCGATTTTCAGTAAAAGGCCGAAGAAGCGTCGCCTACAAGAGAAAATATAAGTATTAGAGTAATGTTTCAAACAGTTTCCAACAGATTCCTGAGGAGAGAAACCTGAAAGATAGTTATTCTCATTTACACCAGAGCCCGACCGATAACTCAGCCCGACCGATAACTCAGCCCGCCGATAATATCAGCATATCCAGTTTCTATCAGTACTGGCTGATTTTATCACTGATATAACTTGATTTTTGTCACCAGTCAAATAGCGTTTAATTTGAGTTTCATTGTATTACACTAGCAGTTCTCTTTCACCAGCAGAGGGCGCTATATGGATCACAACAAGCATCATCACTCTCCAGAGTGTCGAGCGGTGAACACAACTGTTTGATAACTGCAACACAATAAATGTGTTTATCTAAATCTATCTATCTCTAAAGATCGGACATAGATCTGAGAAAGATATCGGCTGATATATCGTATATATGTATCGGTATCGGCCTAAAAAAATCAGTCGATCCTAATTAACACGTTATCATTTAGTGTTTAACATGAATGATGACGTCATCAGTCTTTCTGTGAACATGTAGCTCCGCCTCTGATCTCTGAACGTTTCCCGTCTGAACTCTTCATCTCAGAACTCTCAAAGAAACCAACAAAAAAAAACATGGAAGAAGCAGGAACCAAAGTTGGTCAGGAAACGACTGAAACATTCAACGTTTACATCTCCTGGTCAGTGGTCGTTTGTAATCAGCTACATGTTGCTGATCTGAAGGACTCTGGTTGTCCAAAGGGTCAAAAGATCTGACTCATCTGCAGCGCCGTGTGCCGAGCAGGGTCGTCATGACGCCAGGTTTTTAAACTTTGATGTGATTATGACAAAGAACGGGTCATTTTACGACCCGTTTCAGAACCGAAACGTTGGCAACGTAATAAAGACAGCCTCTCTATCTTCCATTGATCATTAAAGTAACAGAGGCTGTATCGTTTTAGAAACACGTGATAACGAACTGAGGTGAGGTCATTTATCTCCTCAGACCACTACACACACACACAATCTGATCAGATGGCTTAGGGATGTCTCGCCAATGGTCGTTACATAATCCTCATGAAGCGTCTGCAGACACATCGACGAGCCGCTGCGTCTGATTGGTGGACGACATGAAATAGCACAAAGACTGAACAGATATAAAGGCCTGGTGTGTGTGTGTGCATTCCTCCCCGCCTGTGTGATACTATCTGGTCACACACATGAGAGCGTCACATGACGTGGAGGCGAGTGAAGCATGTTCAGGTCCATGAGAAATGTGACCACAGCGCACACACACACACACAGTCTCACACAGCCCACACGTGGCAGCAGCGGGGGGGGCCATCCTCGTTCCATTCACAGGCTATAAATAGAGCAGTAAGCCCTGGAGCGCCGGCTTAGGCCCCGCCCACTGCTCACACACACACACACACACACACACACACAGTACTGTTGTGTGTGTGTGTACTCGGGGTTTTATGAACTCAAAGCTTCTTCAGACGTTCTTTATTTTTTCTCTTTGACCCGTTACAGTGCAGAGTGAATATCAAGCAGAATAAACTTTCCACATCTTCTTTTCAGAGTTATTTTCTGTGTTTTTGTAATAAAAATGTTTGATGTCTTTATTCTCTCTCCCTGAAAGCTTTCTGTTGACAGTAAATCAAACTCGTCTGAGAGGAAGGAGCCATTTATCGTGGTTATAACTTCTGAACGAGGTTTCAACACAAACACAATCTGTCGGATTTACGATCCGGTCAGATCCCTCAAACTCAGGCCTCGTCCACACGTAGGCGGGTATTGTTAAACGTGTCTTTCTTTGCGTTTTGACCAAAGACTGCAGGCCTAAATATTACTAAACTCCTTCCAGGGTGAAGATGTTCAGAAACTCTGTTTAAGGTGTTTCTGTGAAGACGGGGAAAACAGAGTTTAGTTCTTGTAACGTCACGCTGAGCGCCGGTTTGTCCTCCGCGTGACGTCATCGTGCGATCACTTTAGTTTCCATGAGATTAGAGCGATGGCAGACGTAACCAAACTAGCGCTGGTGTTAACAATGCTAACTGGACTTCTCGCACACGCGCGCGCACACACACACACACACACACACACACACACACACACACACACACACTATGTTGATGAGCAGAGACGCCTGATTGGACGACGGAGGTCACTGCTGCTTCATACAACACTCTGACCACATTCAAACACATTTCTACACCATGGTGACGATGAACTCTAAGAAGGGAGTCCTGTGTGTCGCCCTCGCTGCGTGCGTGTGTGTGTGCAGCACGCTGAATGCTTCCTGATGTTGGCTCCATTTGTTCTTCGTTAGCTGCAGTTTGTCACTCTTATATAATCTCTGACGTCGGTACCGAGGATCGACTTTAAAACAAAACAAACGGAACCCGTTTACACGACGCTCTTCTGTATAAAAACAAAGACCCACGTTACTATCAGAGTCTGTGAAGTGTTCTGTTTCCTCCTCAAAACCAGCAGAACGTTTTACATAATTTGCATAATTACTGTGGTGGCTGAGTTGAGTGACAGGTGGGCGTGTACAGCGGCGAGCTCACTTCATCCAAAATGTAAATTCATTAATCCGTTAACAAAGTTCTTAACGTTAAATTCAGTTAATTATAAACCTTATTAAACCGATTTCAAATTTAACGGTGTTACGGTTTAAAGAGTGACCGTGTTAATTGGCGACTTTCATCCGAATGCGTCTTGGTTGTCATGGTTACAGACACATAAGTTTGTTATTTTTAACATAACAATAAAAAAATTACAACAAAGCCGCATTAGTTTGGACACTTTCTGACTTCAACGTCTGCTGTAACCATGACAACCACAGACGCGTCCGGCTAAAAGTCACCAGTTAACATGGTCACGTTTTAAACCGTAACACCTTTTTTTCTCACAGCGATCAGGAAGTACCTTCATGAAGGTCAAGCAGCATTTCACAATAAAAGCACCGCGAGCAGAGACATGTTGGTTCTGTAAAGTACAGGGGGCGCTATTCTCTCGCTCAGGATGTCTTTGATACATCTGACCACGAGAGAGCGAGGTCTGGACGTTAACGGAAAAATCATTTTAAACGATTAAAGGTTTCAATAAACTTTCTTTTTTTTTTTAAATTTAACGTCTACCTTAAAGATGATTAAAATGAGCGCAGATGATTACAGACGTGTGGCGAGCTCTTGGCGTGCTGCGGCTGTGAGTCAGGATGTAACGCCTCGGCTCCGCCTCTTTGTCTGCGTTTAAATCACACGGTGAACAAAAACGACCTGCGAATGTTTCCTCTGATTGTTGGACCTTCTCGGAGCTCATTCTTCTTGTCTAATAAAAAAAAAACCCTCTGGCCAAGTCCACTTCAAAGACCAAAACCGCCGTCTGAAATGTGCTCCGTCATGAGCGTGACGTTTCCTGGAGGTCGTCCAGAGTTCAGGACGAGAAAAACCACCCGGGAGAAAACCAGTCTCATAAATAAACACGTGAACCAGTTTACACACCTGAGACGTTTTTATTACAACAATAAACAATGAGGACTGACTAGCTGGGGGGGGGGGTCTCACCAGGGTCTAGACTCATCAGGGGGGTATCATCACCACCACCAGGGTCTAGACTCATCAGGGGGGTATCACCACCAGGGTCTGGACTCCATAGGGGGGTACCACCAACACCACCACCAGGGTCTAGACTCCATTAGGGGGGTATCACCACCACCACCAGGGTCTAGACTCCATCAGGGGGGTATCACCACCACCACCAGGGTCTAGACTCCATCAGGGGGGTATCACCACCACCACCAGGGTCTAGACTCCATCAGGGGGGTATCACCACCAGGGTCTAGACTCCATCAGGGGGGTATCCTATCCGGCCTCCCTACCCCTCTGAGTGCATGAAGTCCTCATGATGTAGTCTAAGTGTCCTTCCCATCTAATGACCTCAATCCTACACAGACTAACTTGATCCCAGGTCTAATCCGGACTCTAGACCGCTAACAGCTGATTCAGGATCTGATCAGAAAGATGAAACATGGAGCTGCTCAAGAGGCTGAAGTAGTTTCTCAGGTATTTACCCGACGTGTGGGTTCTGAAGGACCCCCCTTATTCTCTGGATCCGGTCCATGGCGACGCTCTCCTGGAAGCTGCTCAGACCTGCAGACGACAAAAAGAGAGAAAACCTGTGAGAACTGACAACCAGGTTCGAATCCCGCCTGTGGCTCCTTTCCAGCCTGTCATTCCCCTCTCTCTCTCTCTCTCTCTCTCTCTGACTCTATCATCTGTCCTATCTCTCCATTAAAGGCACAAAAAGCCCAAAAATAAATCTTAAAAAAAGGAAAAAGAAAGCAGACTTCCTGCTGCAGCTCGAGCTTCACTGTCAGAGTTCCAGGTCGTCGTATCTGAGGGGAGAAGAACTTCTCTGCTCTCGTTCCTGCCGGATGCTCAAACTGAACGTCAAAATGAAACGTCTCTAACAGCCTGCAGACGATCAGTCCTGAAGCTTCTGAGGAGGTTTGATTTAAATAAAAACTCTTTAATCACGATCCGATCGGGCTTTAATTACCGCTCACATATTTATCTTGACTGCGTGTTGGTGCAGACATTCAGCTCATATCTCACCTCTGTGTGCACGCCGTCTGTCATCTCTGAGCGTCTCACTTTAGAGGTGTGCTGCAGCGCTAACGCTCAGTCTGCACTCTCAGTGTGTGTGTGTGTGTGTGTGTGTGTGTGTGTGCACGCTCAGTCTGCACGCCGTCTCCAGGACTCTCTTGCTGTGGAGTCTCAGATTTTGTGATCACTAAATGAACATTTGTTAAAGTCGTGTTTTTATAAATCAAAGGAATAAACTGAGCTCACAACGATGAACTTTTCATGACTTATTTAAATTACATATTTAACAATTAAAAACTTGAAAAAGTGTTGAACGTCTTCAGTTCTGACGATTATGTTCAAACTTCACAGAGAAGAATGAGGTGAACAAACGCCATCATTTCACCGAGAGAAAGAGAGCTCTGTTTACAATCTACCAGAAAAGTTTATTAGAGAACCAGAGCTGATTCAGAACTCTACTGCGAGTCTGTGAACAAAAACAAGAACTTTTTATAAGCGGCAGGGCTGCGTGAGTGAGTGAAGCAACACGTGGGTTTGTGTGTGTGTGTGTGTGTGTGTGTGTGTGTTGGGGGAGAGATTAGACACTTACGTTCAGAGTACCTTCCTGATCTGAGGCCCTGCAGGATGGACGACAGCGGCGCGATGTAGCACTGCAGCTCCGAGCACTGAGAGAGAGAGAGAGAGAGAGAGAGTGGTTAGTTAAACATCCACAGCTGTGTGTGTGTGTGTGTGTGTGTGTGTGTGTGTGTGTGTGTGTGTGTGTGTGTGTGTGTGTGTGTGTGTGTGTGTGTGTGTGTGTGTGTGATTTACAGCTTATCTCTCTCTCTGGGTTTTATTGATTTACAGCTTTAACTGTCTGATTGTCCATTTACAGCCGCTCTGTCTGACACCATTAGACCCCTCCCCCCCTCCCCCTCAGTATTAACACTGAAGGTAAGCGTCCACAGGGCGTTCAATAAGAGGCCACATTAACAGCTGGTAGAGGCTAATCGAGAACCCGATCACTATCGACAGCTTCACACGTGCCGGCCCCTCCGTCCTCGAGCGTCTCCGACAGAAACGTGAGCGCCGCATGAAAATGGGCACCATCAGATCCTCTTACACGCCGTGACAGCAGCAGCTCCCCGTTTGATGCCAACCCGCAGATACTCTCATCTAACGTCTCAGTTTATAGAGAAACCACTTTCCCTGACACCTTCAGCAGCAGTCTGAGACCTCCTGCAGCAGTCTGAGACCTCCTGCAGCAGTCTGAGACCTCCTGCAGCAGTCTGAGACCTCCTGCAGCAGTCTGAGACCTGCAGCAGCAGTCTGAGACCAGCAGCAGTCTGAGACCTCCTGCAGCAGTCTGAGACCAGCAGCAGTCTGAGACCTCCTGCAGCAGTCTGAGACCTCCTGCAGCAGTCTGAGACCTCCTGCAGCAGTCTGAGACCTGCAGCAGTCTGAGACCTGCAGCAGTCTGAGACCAGCAGCAGCAGTCTGAGACCTCCTGCAGCAGTCTGAGACCTGCAGCAGTCTGAGACCAGCAGCAGCAGTCTGAGACCTCCTGCAGCAGCAGTCTGAGACCTGCAGCAGTCTGAGACCTGCAGCAGTCTGAGACCTTCAGCAGCAGTCTGAGACCAGCAGCAGCAGTCTGAGACCAGCAGCAGTCTGAGACCTGCAGCAGTCTGAGACCTGCAGCAGTCCTTATTAGACGGGTCACAGAGAAAGTCCTGGTCATGACAGTAACGCTTAATGACGGTTCTTAAATTGTGGTTTTTGATCCTCTGACGTCACGAGATGATGTAAGTTTTGCTGAGTGAGGACAAACGTGGTCGAAGGGACAATTAAGAGATAAAAGTCAAAACTTAAACATAGAGTTACAACAGTAGAACAAAAACACGGAGCGGAGAGGCCGCACAACATCTGAGAGAGAGGGGGGGAGAGAAAGAGGGAGAGAGAGAGGAGGGGGGGAGAGAGAGAGAGAAATGGAGAGAGAGAGGAGGGGGGAGAGAGAGAGGAGGGGGGGAGAGAGAGAGAGAAATGGAGAGAGAGAGGAGGGGGAGAGAAAGAGAGAGGGGGGGAGAGAGAGAGAAATGGAGAGAGAGGGAGAGAGAGAGGAGGGGGGGAGAGAGAGAATGCTTTTTCATTCACAACCTTTACAGAAGAACGTGTGAGAGAACTTTTAAATCAGCTGAAAGCAAACAAAGGAGTGGAGGCTGTGTCTGTAACTGAAGTACACACAGATGGTAGTCAGGAAGGAAGAGTGAGAGTAATATGGTTTATGTAAAGATATGGTGGTTTCACATCTCCACTCCTGAATTCTCACATCAGCTCACTCTGACTTTCTGCAGAATAAATACGAGGAGGCTGGAGGAGAAACTCCGGGTGAAGAGAGAAACATTCAGCTGTTTGTGGTCACACATGACGCTCAGATTGAACATATCAGGAAGTTTTTTGAAGTGTGAAAGTATTAGTGATTTTTTTAGGCCTGGATTAGAAAGATGAACCTTCTCTCCTCTGATTTTCTGAAGTTCGACAGCGGTTTAACGTCTGCTCAGCTGTGACGTTCTGCTCTGCGTGCTGCAGACTGTGCTGAGAGGACTGTAAACCATGGAGTCAGAGCGCCCTCTGCTGGACAAACGGTCCAGCAGTGGGCGCTCTGACTCCATGGAGACTGCATTAATATTCTTTAAAAACCATCTCCTGATCGATGCATGGAGCTCATACTCAAATCTCTGCACCTTTGTTAAACATCTATCAACAACATCGGCCAATAAGAGCAGCCGAGGGTTTATACTTTCTGCTCAGCTGTGAGATCTTTATGTTGTGGATTTCAAAAGAGGATAAAAACAGGGTCCGTGTTTTTAAAGACATGTCAGGAGTCTTCACGCCTCAGTGTTGGAGCTCTCACCTTGTGGAAGAAACGTTCATTTTCAGTGTCTGCTTGAGGCGTCGCACAGAGGCCGTCTTCACCGGAGCTGTGAGTCCTCTTCCTGGTTAAACGAAGCTCCGCCCCCACAGGAGCCTGAGCACACACAGACGTGAATCCCTGAACCGGACTGACCGAGGCGGACTCTGAGTCAGAGTCTAAGTCCCTGCAGTCACTCCTCCTCCTCCTCTTTCTCCTCTGCTCCGCTCCACAGTGACAGTAGCTGCTCGGAGATTCCCTTGACGGTGATGACGATGACGAGGGGGCAGCAGGCGGCTCCTCCTCCGCGTGCTGAGGACTTGAACTCTTCGAGCTGTCGCAGTCGTCCTCGTCGCTGGCGAGCCAGTCGATGGAGTAATCAGAGTCTGAGGTCGACATGTTGGCGCTACAATCTCATCCAGCAGAGGGCATCACTGAGCTGAACAGAGAGAGAGAGAGAGAGAGAGAGAGAGAGAGAGAGAGACAGAGAGAGAGAGAGAGACAGAGAGAGACAGAGAGAGACATACAGAGAGAGAGAAGAGACATACAGAGAGAGAGAGAGAGAGAGAGACAGAGAGACATACAGAGAGAGAGAGACATACAGAGAGAGAGAGAGACATACAGAGAGAGAGAAGAGAGACAGAGAGACATACAGAGAGAGAGAGACAGAGAGAGAGAGAGAGAGAGAGACAGAGACATACAGAGAGAGAGAGACAGAGAGAGAGAGAGAGAGACATACAGAGAGAGAGAAGAGACATACAGAGAGAGAGAGAGAGAGAGAGACAGAGAGACATACAGAGAGAGAGAGACATACAGAGAGAGAGAGAGACATACAGAGAGAGAGAGAGAGAGAGAGACAGAGACATACAGAGAGAGAGAGACAGAGAGAGAGAGACAGAGAGAGACATACAGAGAGAGAGAGAGAGAGAAGAGACATACAGAGAGAGAGAGACATACAGAGAGATAGAGAGAGAGACATACAGAGAGAGAGAGAGAGAGAGACAGAGACAGAGAGAGAGAGAGAGACAGAGAGAGAGAGAGAGAGAGACAGGTTAGAAAAATAGATTTCAAATTGAATCAAACTAGGATCAATATTGGAGATGCTTTTGAAAAATGGAGAGAGGTTAGAACACAGAAAGGTTTACAGACCGATGCAGAGCTGGATAAACACTGAAGCTTCAGTGTCCACCACATGGTGACCTGAGTGAGCATCAACTCTAGAGAGGAGGGGGGGAAGACAGCTCTCTACAAGGTTTAGAATTTAGACTGCAGTACCCATTTTAAACACTAGGGGTCAGAGTTACATACTGCTCCTTTAAATCTCTTCCTGCTTTCTTTCAACATATCTCCCGGGGTGAAAGGAGTCCGCTACAGTCCAGTTCTGCGTTCCACTAAAAGATTCAGTGGCGGCGCGCGGTACAGAGCGGAGAGCAGGGTCGCACTCTCAGCAAGAAAACATGTCTGCGAACAATCTGTCATCTCAAACAGCGATGACAGAATGTTCGCTCCGAGTTTCTTCTGAAGCGTCCGTGCTGCGTTTTGATCCGTGTTGGACGGCGCCCGTCCAGCTGACTTTCATTTCTGCTAGTTAACGTGAGCTTGAGCTTCCTCCAGTGCGCTGCAGCTGACTGATGTCCAGCGCTGTGGAGTTTTTTGGGGAGGAAAACGTTTGTTGCCAAATCTCTAAAGTTAAATGTGAAGCAGAACAAGTCGTGATGTTTCATGATCATCCGTTTGATTCGACACAGACGAGGTGTGTGCGAGGTGACCGTCAGAAGGCGTGCTGGTCTTTCTTCGCCTCCTAAACGCAGTGTGTGCGAAAGGTTGCGTTTAATTTACTGTTCTGGGGCGTTTGATTGTTCCTTGACTTTATTTGCACCGGGACAGGAACTGACCGGGTGTTATTAAATCACGCTCTTATAAACTGGAACTAATCGATTTTTAAAGTAAATTCTTCTGATAATCATTCAATCAAATCTGTAAGTAAACACAACATCCACTGTTTCTAATTTTCCTCTTCTCCAAACAGATTAAACAGTTGACGCATGAAGCCGAGGAGACAAAGTGATCACAGCTTTATCATCATCTTCTGCATTTTAGAGTTTTGGTGGTTTCAGTCATTAAGCCGGGAGGAGTTTGGGATGTGGTCTGTAGTTTGAGATGTGGTCTGTAGTTTGAGATGTAGTCTGTAGTTTGGGATGTGGTCTGTAGTTTGGGATGTGGTCTGTAGTCTGTAGTTTGGGATGTGGACTGTAGTCTGTAGTTTGAGATGTAGTCTTTAGTTTGAGATGTAGTCTGTAGTTTGGGATGTGGTCTGTAGTTTGGGATGTGGACTGTAGTCTGTAGTTTGGGATGTGGACTGTAGTTTGGGATGTGGACTGTAGTCTGTAGTTTGGGATGTGGACTGTAGTCTGTAGTTTGGGATGTGGACTGTAGTCTGTAGTTTGGGATGTGGCCTGTAGTTTGAGATGTGGTCTGTAGTTTGGGATGTGGTCTGTAGTTTGGGATGTGGTCTGTAGTTTGGGATGTGGACTGTAGTCTGTAGTTTGGGATGTGGACTGTAGTCTGTAGTTTAGGATGTGGTCTGTAGTTTGGGATGTAGTCTGTAGTTTGGGATGTAGTCTGTAGTTTGGGATGTGGTCTGTAGTTTGGGATGTGGACTGTAGTCTGTAGTTTGGGATGTGGTCTGTAGTTTGGGATGTGGCCTGTAGTCTGGGATGTAGTCTGTAGTTTGGGATGTGACCTGTAGTTTGAGATGTGGTCTGTAGTTTGGGATGTGGTCTGTAGTTTGGGATGTGGTCTGTAGTCTGGGATGTGGTCTGTAGTTTGGGATGTGGTCTGTAGTTTGAGATGTGGTCTGTAGTTTGGGATGTGGTCTGTAGTTTGGGATGTGGTCTGTAGTCTGTAGTTTGAGATGTGGTCTGTAGTTTGGGATGTGGTCTGCAGTTTGGGATGTGGTCTGTAGTCTGGGATGTGGTCTGTAGTCTGTAGTCTGGGATGTGGTCTGTAGTCTGTAGTTTGGGATGTGGTCTGTAGTTTGGGATGTGGTCTGTAGTCTGTAGTTTGGGATGTGGTCTGTAGTTTGGGATGTGGTCTGCAGTTTGGGATGTGGTCTGTAGTCTGGGATGTGGTCTGTAGTCTGGGATGTGGTCTGTAGTTTGGGATGTGGTCTGTAGTCTGGGATGTGGTCTGTAGTCTGTAGTTTGGGATGTGGTCTGTAGTTTGAGATGTAGTCTGTAGTTTGGGATGTGGTCTGTAGTTTGGGATGTGGACTGTAGTTTGGGATGTGGTCTGTAGTTTGAGATGTGGTCTGTAGTTTGGGATGTAGTCTGTAATTTGGGATGTAGTCTGTAGTTTGAGATGTAGTCTGTAGTTTGGGATGTGGTCTGTAGTTTGGGATGTGGACTGTAGTCTGTAGTTTGGGATGTGGCCTGTAGTTTGGGATGTGGCCTGTAGATTGAGATGTGGTCTGTAGTTTGGGATGTGGTCTGTAGTCTGTAGTTTGGGATGTGGACTGTAGTCTGTAGTTTGGGATGTGGTCTGTAGTTTGGGATGTGGCCTGTAGTTTGGGATGTGGCCTGTAGTCTGGGATGTAGTCTGTAGTTTGGGATGTAGTCTGTAGTTTGGGATGTGGCCTGTAGTTTGAGATGTGGTCTGTAGTTTGGGATGTGGTCTGTAGTTTGGGATGTGGTCTGTAGTTTGGGATGTGGCCTGTAGTTTGAGATGTAGTCTGTAGTTTGGGATGTGGTCTGTAGTCTGTAGTTTGGGATGTGGTCTGTAGTTTGGGATGTGGTCTGTAGTTTGAGATGTGGTCTGTAGTTTGGGATGTGGTCTGTAGTTTGAGATGTGGTCTGTAGTTTGGGATGTGGTCTGTAGTTTGGGATGTGGTCTGTAGTCTGTAGTTTGGGATGTGGTCTGTAGTTTGAGATGTAGTCTGTAGTTTGGGATGTGGTCTGTAGTTTGAGATGTGGTCTGTAGTTTGGGATGTGGTCTGTAGTCTGTAGTTTGGGATGTGGTCTGTAGTCTGTAGTTTGGGATGTGGTCTGTAGTTTGGGATGTGGTCTGTAGTCTGTAGTTTGGGATGTGGTCTGTAGTTTGGGATGTGGTCTGTAGTCTGTAGTTTGGGATGTGGTCTGTAGTTTGGGATGTGGTCTGTAGTTTGAGGCCCAAAAACACCCGGCAGCGCCCCTGTCACTCACTGGGACTCGACCCTCCACCATGACCTCGTCACTGATGGTACTTCTCTGTTTCTTTAGCAGCTCGTGGAGAGTCTGAAGCTGCTAAAAACAGAAGATTTAAAATCGTCTTTAAAATGTTAAACTTCAGATTCCGTTTGACGCTACATTTGGAGACTTTCGAGTGATGACCTCATTATTTGTTTCCCAGCTTCAGCCGCGTGCTCTCAGCTGCTGTTTAAAGTCCCAGTGTAACCAGTGCACGAGCCTGATCCCAGCACACACACACAGCTGAATGAGAGAACCCACGGGCCGGTGGATTAAATAACCTCCTCTGCTTCTTCCAACTGGGCAGGTCATCCCACATTATGTAAGAAAACATCCAAACACATGGACCTGTTTCTTTCACATGTACACACACACACACACACACACACACACACACACACACACACACACACACACACACACACACACACACACACACACACACACACACACACACACACACACACACACACACACACACACACACACACACACACACACACACACACACACACACACACACTGACAGTAAAGAGAGATATCCACACACACACACCTGTCTACAGAAACACACAAACACAGGACCGTGAAGAAAGAAAACACTGCGGGAACTTACCGGCTCCGGTTGGGTTTGTTGAGTGCGGGACAGAAACCCGCAAACATCCTCTCCGACACCACGCGCTCGATGTAGTTCTCCTCCTTTTTAAATTAAAAAGTCGTGGGATAAATCCAGGTGAGTCCGGAGGCAGGTGTGTGAGCTGCAGAGCGACACACCGAGTGTTCACGTCCTGCTCGGTGAGTTGAGGACATGCAGCAGCAGCAGCAGTGTGTGTGTTTGAGTGTGTGTGTGTGTGTGTGTGTGTGTGTGTGTGCGCCGATGATGGAGTGAAACCATGAACCGAGCAGACTGCGGGCGGGCGGGGAGGCGGGGAGGACTCTCATCAGCCCGTGCAGCCTCTCCCTGGGCAACGTGTCTGAGAGGGGCGGGGCTTCAGACTCTCCTCTCCTCCCTCTCTCTCTCGCTCTCTCTCTCTCTCTCCCTCTCCCTCTCTCTCTCTCTCTCTCTCTCTCTCTCTCTCTCTCTCTCTCTCTCACACACACACACACACGGCGGAGCAGGAAGTGGTGTCACACTGAAATGGAAATTATTATCGCGGACAAACAAATACAGCAGGCTGGATAACAAGTACAAACGTGATCGTGATGACGACACCCGGCGCCGCGTCACCGTCCGTGTTCCTTCAATTAAGGCCTCTGATTGGATCAGAGCCGCAGTGCAGCACGTGAGGAGCGGAAAGAGTAATTAATGCTGCGTTTAAGGACCCCCTGGGAGTGTACGAGTTTACCGTGTTGGTCACATAAAACAAACAAACAAAAATAAATAAATAATAATCGGTGATGTAGAGACACTAAGTTAAAATCAAACACTCCTCTATAATATATAGGTTATAATAGAGGTTATTTATTTGTGATTGTTATTGATTTTATAGGTTGATGTTTTTCACGCCCTGATTGGTTGAACTTCGAGCATTTTGATCATTTTTAAGACTTTTTTTTTAAATCATGAAACTCTGTTTAAGGTGTTTCTGTGTAGACGGGGAAAATAGAGTTTAGTTCTTGTAACGTAACGCTGTGCGCCGGTTTCTCCTCCGTGTGACGTCATCGTGCGACGCTGTCACTTTAGTTTATATGAGATTTGTGCGATGGCAGACGTAACCAAACTAGCACTGGTGCTAACGATGCTAACTGCACTTAGCCTATTGGCACTAACCGCTAGGCTAACTCCAGTGGCCCAAGATTTTATTCTTAAAGGCACAGTATGCACATTCCACCACCAGGGGGCTCTCAAGCTGAAACAATTACAAAAGATGACGTTGAGGCTGGTGGGGAATCACGGGAGCGATTCTCTCTGCTACAAAGTGCAAACTGATCAAACATCCTGCAGAGAAGAATGACTCAGCTTCAGTAAGAGTCTGCATGTAAAGAGTCATTGTTTTAAAATCCAGTATAAAGTTTTCTCTAACAGGATGAGACACACTCCAACTCCCGAGGGTTCATCGGGTTTAGTCAGGCTGGAAGTGCAAGTCATCGCCGGTGCAGGGGGATCAGGCTATGCTCTGGATAACTGATAGGCTCAGGAGTGTAAGGAGTAAAATGAGACAGAGAGGAATTAACACACAGCTCTGTTCACTCAGGGGCTGAATTCATATCAGCAGGAGCGACTCCAGGATTTGTGGGGCCCATGGACAGATGATCTCACATGGGGCCCCCTCTCCCACCGCCTCAGCCAACCCTGAGATATTATCATAATTAACCTTACTATATGATCAGACATTAAGGAAACATGCTATGTTGAAGTGCTGGTTTCTCTGACAACAATGCAGCAGCCAGTATGTCCTCCTTCTAACTTTAGATTCTGGTCCTGAATGCTCTGGATTTGTTTGGACCAGAGAAGGTAGGTGGTTTTAAGGCGACCCCCACACGGCCGTTTTGGACGCCCCTCAGTTTGCCAGATATGAGAGCAGTTATCAGGTCAAACCAACAGGTGTTGCAGCGATAGAAGCGGGCAAGAGAAGTGGTTCAGATAGAAGTGATTGTACCCGACCTAAAAAGCCTCTGCATGTTTCTAATAAGCTCCACGAGCAGAAACGTGCTAAAACTAGGATCAATATTGGAGATGCTTTTGAAAAATGGAGAGAGGTTAGAACACAGAAAGGTTTACAGACCGATGCAGAGCTGGATAAACACTGAAGCTTCAGTGTCCACCACTCTAGGTTGTACACTACTTTCCACAATGCATTGTGGGATATGCTGAGTGCACTACATAGGGTATGATCCTGCTAACTCTGTGTCTATTGATACTTCGAGTGTGTCACTGTACTATCCAACTATCTGAGGGGAACTTGAAGCACACACACGTGCATCTTTAAAATGTATTTACTCCGGAGTCTCAGTGCAGAGCAGCTGAACTGATTTATTTTCTGACTCTTCTGATGTGGGCTCTGACACAGTTGGCAGCGGAGCCGCGAAACAGGAAATGGGCCAAAACTCTGGAATTGATCTCCGGGTCACAAAACATCTCAGTGAGCTGATGAGTGAACATTGTGCTGGTGCAGAAATAAACAAAGGGAGTCCTGGCAAAGACGTGATGGACTAGACTCTGTTCTTTAGGCAAAAACAGTCGTTAGACATTAACCCTTCAGGATTCACCGCAGGCTGTAAGAAGAAAGAACAAAGTTAAAGATTCACTTTGTTTTTATCAGAGAGCTTAAAGAAGCATGAAGAATCTCTCTGGGCACATTTTTTCTAAATGTCTCAGTCTTGTCTCGGTCTTGGAGCACTCTGGTCTGGAGAAGGTCTTGGTCTCAGTTAGTGTGGTCTGGACTACAACACTAACAGACGGTTCAGATGATAACATCTCTGATATTTAATGAGAGGTCTGATGCATCAGAAAGCTTGATCTAATGGTTAAACTCTAATCTCAGTATGAGTCAGCCTTTAAGTGTGTGTGTGTGTGTGTGTGTGTGTTTGGAGAGTGAAGTGCTGAAACCACATAATGCCACTCATCCGTGATTAAAAGGGCTTTATCTGCAGCTTCCTGCGGCGTCTGAGAGATGAAAAGTGTCCGATCGATGCTTTGTCAGGTTTAATGACGCACGCTAAGAGAGGGCGTGTGGCGTGAGGAGCACACACACTAAACATCTGTAAGTGAGTGTGTACAGCAAACATTGACTAAAGTAAAAAGCTCGCTGCCATGACGGAGCGGAGGCGGTCCGAACACATCTGGTGGAATTTATCAGTGAGGAGGGCAGCAGGGCAGGTTTCCTACTGTCGCAGCAAACTTAACACATTTTGAGCAGAAAGTTAGTCAGCCCTTGGGGGCCCCCTACTGGCCTGGTGCCCCAGACCAGCAGTTGTCCTCTTCTTCAGCGCCCAGGTGAAATGGAAACAGCTCAAAGGAACGCTAACCAAGTGAAATGTTTGACTTTTCTTTTCAAAGAGCTGCTAGTGTTTTTTCTTTAAAGGCAGGGTTGGTAATTTTCGAAAACTAGCATGATTTTGAAAGTAGCATTCCCACAGCGCTCCGTCCTCTCACGCCCCCTCACTTACATGCATGAGCTGCCGTTGCTCCAGAAGCGAACCTCAGCTCATGCTTTGAGTGTGAGCTCGAGCACGCAAGGGGTAAAGAGCAAGCAGGGAGACAGGGAGGCGCCTGATTGGTTCATCAGATTGGTACCTCGTGGCAGACATTGGTTGAAGTTTTTACAGGCTTACAATTGCTACAGATGACAGATTTTCTTTGTTCTTTTTTCAGAGAACATGAGTTATTAATTTCTGTCAGGACCTAAAGACAATTTCAACCAAAATCTTAAAAAGTGGATCTGGAGGAAATTACCAACCCTGCCTTGAAGTGTTGATGTAGCATATTTTCTGTTGTTTGTACTTCAAATTGTACCAGATCGTACCAGAAATTGTATTAGATGTTTTTCATAAGACAGGTACATGAGGAAGGTAATGCGCTCTGTCCTCCTCGCAATGAACTAACGGGAAAAGTGTCGGGACCAAAATGCTGCCAGTGAAAGTATTTTTGAAAGGTAGACTGTGCAGGCGTTCGCATGCAGGTAATTATTTGGGCCTTTTTGCTTTCATTAGATAGGACAGCTTAATTTAGACAGGAAATGTTGTGAGGAGAGGGGGGGGGGGTGACATGCAGAAAAAGGGCCGAGGTCGGATTTGAACCCCCTTGATGAGGACTATAGCCTCTGTACAAGGGGCACATGTCATAACCGCTAGGCTGTCAGCGCTCCCAGCATGCACATTTCAAAGAGCTTTAAATTGTGACTGAACATAAATCTTCTTCTTTTGTCTGTAGAGGCTAAGCCGGCGCTGCACCTGGATTTACTAATTAATGCGTAAACCTTTACACAAACTGCTCCAATGTTGCCATTATCTTGTGTTGTCCATATGATTGGTGAGGTTAGAAAGGGTGAATCATTGATATTCATTTATGTGTTTTTGTGCTGCACATCACGCTTCCGGCCACCCCTGCAAAAGACAGTGCCTCACACTGCTTTGTGAAAAAAAAAAAAAGCAGGACTCGTCAGCCATGCTGTCTTTATAATTAGTCTGTGGTTGTCATAATAAGTTAAAAAGAGGGAATAGTTTTCACATTGACTCTTACCCAAAGAGCGACACGACATGAAAATGTGTTGTTGAAGTGCATCACTCAGGATAAATCATCCTGATGATTATATGTGTTAGGAGGGTTGATTAGAAACAAACTGAAACCACAAACACCTTCTGACCAAAACCCCAAAATGATGCAACCAGACATCATTCCAGGCATACTGTATGAGAATATTTACTGTACCTGACATTGTAAAAGAGAGAGGGGGGAGGGGTTACATAAGTGTGTTGAAATCCATCTGAAGTCACATGTTCAGCGTACACACACACATACACAGGGATTGTGCGCCGTGTGTGTAGACAGCAGGAGAGAAAGCTCTACATGTGACCAGCCGGAGTCGTGACATAATAATGACATAATAGGACTTCGACTACAGGACTGTTACTTTCTGTTGGAGGAAGTGACTCAGAGCATGATTAAAATGTAATCCTTTATTATTAAAAGTCTGACATTAGAGATCCGTTAACTGATCATAAATCTGTAGAAATATTACTAGTGGGAACTTGGTTTTCTGATCGACCAGTTTGTTTTCTTTAATCATCTATGAAATGCAATTTTTGAAATGTAATTTTTATTGCTGTTTAATTTGAACATTTATTTATATCTTACATTTCAGTTTAGTTTGAATTTACTTATGAACATATTCTTGTCTTAAAGTATCAAAAGGAGAAGTAGCACAGATTCATCATACTTTACTGTTTACAGCAACTCTCAACTACTGTTAGCTAACAGATGCCTACAAGCTAACAGATGCCTGCTAGCTGTAGCTAACGTAAAGAACTTTGGATTTCCTTATGAATGAACTTTCTAAAGGTTGTTCATAAGTTGAGCACCAAAAGTAAAAGTAGAACAGAATAATTAAACTTTACAGGGTTATCAGGGATTCACATCTGCTGCTAGCTAACAGCTGCCTGTTAGCTGTAGCTAACATAAATAACTTAAACATTTATTTTCTATGAAAACAATTCCTGAAAAGTAACTCATAATTAAAGCATCAACAATGAAGTGGCGCAGATTCATTAAACTTTACTATGTAAACAGAGGCTCCCAGCTACTGCTAGCTAACAGCTGCCTGCTAGCTGTAGCTAATGTAAAGACCTTTGGATTTCCTTATGAATTAACTTTCTAAAGGTTGTTCATAAGTCGAGCACCAAAAGTAAAAGTAAAACAGATTCATCAAACTTTATTATCTAAACAGCGACTTCAAGCTACTGCTGCCATTCGCTTCCACTCTAGTCGATGCTCTTGTTTCAACAGCGAGCACCATGGCCTGTATTGCAAGCATTTGTCAAGCTGGACAGAAGACATCGACCTGGACAGGCACCGAGTGAACAACAAATCATCCTCAGAAAGACAAAGCAACATGTTGTTTGCACGTTGTTCTCTTTATTCCCATGTGATCTTGTAGTTCTCCTGTGATCTTGTAGTTCTCCTGTGATCTTGTAGTTCTCCTGTGATCATGTAGTTCTCTTGTGATCTTGTAGTTCTCTTGTGATCTTGTAGTTCTCCTGTTATCTTGTAGTTCTCTTGTGATCTTGTAGTTCTCTTGTGATCTTGTAGTTCTCTTGTGATCTTGTAGTTCTCATGTGATCTTGTAGTTCTCCTTTGATCTTGTAGTCCTCCTGTGATCTTGTAGTTCTCCTGTCATCTTGTAGTCCTCCTGTGATCTTGTAGTTCTCCTGTCATCTTGTAGTCCTCCTGTGATGTGTGTACAGCTGATCAAGTCTGCACTCCGATGTGCTCATGCTCTTTTCATAAAAAGAAGTATTATAAGAATTTACTGTTCATACATCCACAACTGAGGAATCTAAATTCTGAATCATTGCATTTATAAATGTGCTGGTTACTCTCTCCTTCATATTATTTATTATGAAGATGACGAATTTATTCTCGTCATGGAAAGCAGAATATGAGCTGCATTTCTCTGACCGTCAGTCTGATGTACTGCTCAGCTCTGAGTCACACAAAAGAGAAAACAATGTGCATGTGAATGAGAAAAAAACACAGAAAATCTGTTTCCACTCTGGACTTGTGCGTTGGCTTTTAAAGGTGTGTTCAGTACAAACAGTAAAAACAGTTTATTGAGCTGCTCCCAATGTCCTGAACATTCAGCCTGACTGTCAGACTGAATCAGACCTTTTTATCAGCTGTTTACTGTTTAACTAAAGGGTTACACTGTCCTGAATACTCAGCTGTAATTGTGAATACAAGCTGGCATGTCCAGCTGGAAATATCAATATTTATTTTCGATTTGACAAATATTTATGTGATTAGTGACAAACATGTGCAACCATCCCTCAGCCTTCTTCCCCCTCTCAGTGTTAGAGTATTTTAGCAACTTTCAACTCTCTGGTTTGGTTTTATTTCTTGTAGCTTTAATTGAACTGTATTTGAGCTAAAGGAGCATGTAAACATTGAAATATTGTGGCCCAAGAGTTGAGCCCTGTGGGGCACCACATCACAAGATGATATGCTAGGATTTATGTTCTCCACTAACGAACAACAACATTGCATCTGTCTCCAAGGTATTAACTGAACAACAAAAGCATAAATCTTCCACAAATTTACTCAAAGGTCCTTAAAGCTGCAAATATCAATATTTCCTTTTTCATTTTGACAAATATTTATGCAATTATTGGTATTCTTTCTTGTAGCTTTAATTAAATTGTGTTTGAGCTAAAGGAGTATGTAAAAGTTGAATTGTAGTGGTCCAAGAGTTGAGCCCTGGGGGACACCACATTTCATGAGGATCTACTCAGATTTATGTTCTCTGGTATCAAACAACTCTCAGCCCCCTTATTTGGTTTTCTTTCTTGTAGCTTTTATGAGCTTTTATTTGAGCTAGAGGAGCATGTAAATGTTGAATTGTAGTGGTCCAAGACTTGAGCCCTGGGGGACATCACATCTCATGATGATCTGCTCAGATTGATGTCCTCCAGTATCAAACAACAACATGGCCTCTGTCTGCAAGGTATGAACTGAACAACAAAAGCATCAATCTTCCACAAATGTACTTTTAAAATCATAAACTATCAATGTAATTCCATTTATATAGAGGAAAAAAGCTTATTTGTACGTGTGGGCATGAATCTTCTGACATACATCCATCATCTCAGGACACACAAGAATTCCCTCAGAGCTGGAAGTTTTACAACAAATTCCAGAAATCCTGTTTCATTTGTTGATGTCAGGTTTTATCTGAACAGATTTTACCCCACGTGCTTCTATTCAAACTATGACACCTGGAGATTCTTCTAATACTATGAAATCAATGTATACATGAACTTTTCCTGCATTTAGCTTTTACAGGCGGCCATGCTGCTCCAGAAAAAGGTCATGTGCTCGGAGCCTGAACAGGAAATATGTTGAGCGAGATAAGAGGAGAGGAGACCCTCTGTAGCTTCAGTTCACTTTTTTCTAACCTCACTGACGTTAACGAGAACTAAAAAAAGACCAGATACGGATCAGCTGTTAGACATCAAATTTCCAAAATGTCATCTTATCTGGAATAACACACATTAAAAACACTTTAGAGGAATCATCTACGGTGTGGTTTGGTTTATAGGTTGTTAAGAAGCCTTCATATTAACTCAGTCTGTTTCATAACCTAATAAAAACGCCTCACACTCCTGATCTTTTTGAACTCCCAGGGGACATTTCTGTTTCTTATTTCAGGTTAAAACATGAAAACAGACCGAACAGAAGTTTGATGTTTTTCTCCTCACACAGCCTTTAACAGGCTGTTCACGCTTTGAGAGCGTCTGTTTTTATTTTCCCACCGTGTTTCTGAGTGTGTTTGGCTTTTTCTTGTGCTTAGACTAAATACAGGTGACCTTGAGCTCTCTCTCTCTCTCTCCTGTGTCTCTCTGCATCGTTCACCATAGTAACACACACACTGAGTCTCATGTGTTTCTGTGTCTCCTCAGAATGAAAGGGATGTTCATATGACACGTGAATACAAGGTGTAATGATAACACAGTGTTGCTTCAGCTGCATGCGTTGTCCGTGAATGACTGATCATTTTTATCTGTATCTTCTCATAAAAAAACATCCTCTGTGTTTTCCTCTTTGAGCAGAAAGTGTTATTCTGCTTTGGGTCTCACCTCACGGACACCTCCTAAATGAGAAATCTCGACCAGAATTTCTGAACATTTCAATCCTCTTCACCATGTTTCTCTAACACTAATATGTGTCTCTAGTCTGTCTACAAACCCCCCAATTATGAGAAAAGTCCATCCTCTCCGTCTTCTGCCTGCTCCACTTTTCAGAAAATGTGTGCTCAAACAGGCCGTTTGGAGATCTTCCCTTCATGACATCACAAAGGGCAGTATCCCCTCCCCCAGGTGGGTGACACTCCCACAGCTAGGTGTTTGTTCTTCCCTCTGAGCAACCCATATTTGAATCTTGCTTTAATCCTCGATAAGGTCAGAGATATATGTGCTGTCTGACCTTGTGTTCATGTGCACATCAGGCTGCAACGTTAATATCAGCCTCATGGTTGTTTGATGCCTCCGCATGGACTGATTACCTGCAGACAGACAATGCCTGCTGAAATGCTAACGGACTACTACGACTACAAAACAGAAAGCAGAACACTTTCACGATCAAAATCTGGTTCTGTATTTTCATGCAGAATCTGTAAAGAGAGATCACTGAGATATGGTGCTGAACCTCACAGAACAGAAATCTGCCTCACATATAAACATCATTCTTACTTTCAGAAAGCCAGTTCTGCTCGCTGTACTTCTCTGATAAAAACCACGATGCTGAGTCATGAGAACACCTGCTCCAGGTGTCTGATCACTGAGGGCATAATGTAAACAGAGACTTTAATAACATGGCTTCTCATTTACATGTAACCATCAGATCAGATCCAGGAGGCTGATGAGCGAGTACACTCAGCCAGCGGAGTGTTTTCAATAAGAGTAGAGCTCTATGGTGCAAGGGGAGGAAAATAAAACAGAACGTGAAACAGTTAAAGATACATTCCCAGGGCTTTCCACACTCCTCCACACACACACACACACACACACACACACACACACACACACACACACACACACACACACACACACACACACACACACACACACAGTGAAGACGTGAACTTGGTGTCCTCAGCTGAACGGCCTCGCCTCAGTCTGTGGAAGATTACTGAACTCAAAACCTCCAATCTTCACCTACATATGACTGAGTCTGCTGACAACTGATTGGCTGACTCGATGAGAGGCCAACTGTGGTGGCATATTATTAATCAGGTCAAAAACAGAAAGACTCTCCTCTGAGCTGCAGATCTGTCTCTGAAAGCTGCAGCGTGATGTTTTATCTCAGAGTTGTGATGAATTAAAGAAACTCAGTCGTCCGAATCCTTCAACTGATCCAACAGCTGATTAAATCCTGTTCACTGTTTCAAAACAAACAGAGACTCTTAAAGCGGCTTTATGACGCACAGCTCATGCCTGAACGTGCATGACAGACTTGAACACATCACCTGTTACCTGCAGAGGAAAGTTCAAACTTCAGGTAGTACTCACATGCAGTCATAATCTTCAGAGACATATTTACCTCTTTCTTTTGTTGTTCCTCCTGACTGTAGAGATCCAACAAATATAATGTGACATATTGTTTTAGATGAAGTGCCTTCACTTTTGGAACTCTACGCTTCGTTTGGTGCTGATACTTTTGTTCTCTT
Organism: Labrus mixtus; assembly: GCF_963584025.1. Lineage (NCBI taxonomy): Eukaryota > Metazoa > Chordata > Actinopteri > Labriformes > Labridae > Labrus > Labrus mixtus. The sequence continues at coordinate 5,844,929 of NC_083612.1, read as the reverse complement.
ACTTTCTGGTTTTATTAAGATTTGCTTAAGAGCCGAGACCCAGAGGGCTCAGGTAAAAAAAAAAAAGAGTTGGTAAACTGTTCCTACGGTTTACAATTTTGTTCCCAAACAAATCCGATCCCATAGTTTACAAATCCGTTCCCACAGTTTACAAATCTGTTCCCACGGTTTACAAATCCGATCCCATGGTTTACAAATCCGTTCCCATGGTTTACAAATCCGTTCCCACGGTTTACAAATCCGTTCCCACAGTTTACAAATCTGATCCCACAGTTTCCAAATCCATTCCCATGGTTTACAAATCCGTTCCCACAGTTTCCAAATCCGTTCCCACAGTTTACAAATCTGATCCCACAGTTTACAAATCCATTCCTATGGTTTACAAATCCGTTCCCACGGTTTACAAATCCGTTCCCACAGTTTACAAATCTGATCCCACAGTTTACAAATCCATTCCTATGGTTTACAAATCCATTCCCATGGTTTCCAAATCCGTTCCCACAGTTTCCAAATCCGTTCCCACAGTTTACAAATCTGATCCCACAGTTTACAAATCCATTCCTATGGTTTACAAATCCGTTCCCACGGTTTACAAATCCGTTCCCACAGTTTATAAATCTGATCCCACAGTTTACAAATCCATTCCCATGGTTTCCAAATTCGTTCCCACAGTTTACAAATCCGTTCCCGCAATTTACAAATCTGTTCCTATAGTTTACTAATCTGTTCCCACACAGACTATAAAAAGTTTTCAACCAAGAGATTTCTAGTGTCATATCATGACGAAGACGTCAGAAAAAGGAATGGATCCAGGTCTTTTTCTGAGTGTTAAACAAATGTTGATTTGAATCAGTCAAAGGAGTTTTAAAAGTCCAGAGTTGTTGGGGGATCAGGGGGAGAAGTGGAGGAGAGGGGTTTAAATGTGCAACATAAATAAACTTTATGACATGAGAACAATTTGGCTTTGTAACATCATATTTAAAATTCAACAAGTTGTAAGTTAATGGAGGA
>NC_083612.1:5836418-5838918 GCF_963584025.1 Labrus mixtus | reverse complement strand
TTGTAGTTCTCATGTGATCTTGTAGTTCTCATGTGATCTTGTAGTTCTCGTGATCTTGTAGTTCTCTTGTGATCTTGTAGTTCTCCTGTGATCTTGTAGTTCTCTTGTGATCTTGTAGTTCTCCTGTGATCTTGTAGTTCTTCTGTAATCTTGTAGTTCTCCTGTGATCTTGTAGTTCTCATGTGATCTTGTAGTTCTCCTGTGATCTTGTAGTTCTCCTGTGATCTTATAGTTCTCTTGTGATCTTGTAGTTCTCCTGTGATCTTGTAGTTCTCCTGTGATCTGATAGTTGTTCCGTGATCTTGTAGTAATTGTTTAGCACCAATACACCAAGTTGAAACACAAAACACAGGATGTATAAAAGTCTCTGTTTCTTCCCATCAGTAGCGGAAGTTCATCCAGTTTGTTGCACAGCGAGCGCACGTTGGAGAGAAAGATGCCTGGTAGAGCTGTGCGTAGTCCGCGCCGGCGGAGATCTTCGTCGTCTCACAGCGCTGACAAAGTTGAGGGCACCTTTGACCAGAATATCCAATAATGGATGGAAAATATGAAATTGGGGGTATCGCTCTCGTCTGATGCTATAAAGTCTTCAAATCTTCCAATTATGACAAACGTCTGCTAAACTACAGACACTCCCATCAGCCCTGTCTGTTTCCTTTAAAGTGCTAATGTTAGCATCTTAAAGCTGCAGTGAGAATAAACCTGTAATAACTGATTGTTGTCCACTAGGGTGCAGAATGAATAAAAAGGGGGAGAAGTTACAACAGTTCCTAGAACTATGAAAAAGTTCCTGCTGTCAGAAAACGTCTATGTACTGAAAAGGGAAAAAGAGCGACATTGCAGATAAGCTGAGAGGTTTAAAAAAGATGTTTCCTCCTAAACAAGTCTGATCGATAGCATCATGACATGTGAGATAAAGGGACAAATCAGACTCACCTTCTCCAACCAGGTGAGACAGAATGAGTACAAAAGAGAGCGCCACAGCTGATCTCCACATCTGGAGGAGGATTCTAAGAAAGGTCCAAACACTGAGAAAGGTTAATATTTAAACATCTCAGGAATCAGGAGCATCAAGTTCAAAAGTGAGAGCCGTCTCTCATCACTTTTGTTTTCATATTCGGCTCAGTTTACAAGCTGAGAGTCCCTGGTTACCCGGCAACACGGTCACATGGTCCCCAGTTTGTTTGTTTTTAATCTGACATCATTTAGCGACCAGAGGAAAAGATTAGCTTCAGCACATTTGATAAAAACAAAAGATGGTTGAATCATTTCCAATCATCAAATGAGAAGAGGACAAAGAATGCTGAACCCCAAAAAGTAAAAAAATAAGATTTATAGGCGTGAACATTTTGAAGACTTTTTCTAACCTTCATCCCAGGGATTCTTTGGACGCAACAAAACATCATCATACCAAATATATGTCCATCCATCCATTTTCTACACCGCTTGTCCCATTCAGGGTCGCGGTGGGCTGGATCTGATCCCAGCTGTCATTGTGTGAGAGCTGGGGTTACACCCTGGACTGTTCACCAGCCAATCACAGAGCTGACATATAGAGACAGACAACCAGCCACACTCACATTCACACCTACAGACAATTTAGAGTCAGCAGGTAACCTAACGAGCATGTCTTTGGACTGTGGGAGGAAGACGGAGAACCCGGAGAGAACCCACACATGCACGAGGAGAACATGCAAACTCCACACAGAGAGACTCCTGACAGACGGGATTCAAACCAGAAACCTCCTCGCTGTGAGGGGACAGCGTTAACCACTGAACCACCGGGTCCCTAATGTGAACCCGCTCTCAGTGTGGACGTTACAACATCGGTTAGAACGTAACTCACACTGAGCTGGTGCAGCCGGCCCCTGAACATGAATGTTTATCAGATGACCTGCGATTAAAAAATGACACACCGCACATCACGGAGAAAAAAATCTGTTTAATTTCAACGAGAACATTTATACAAATCAAGTTTAAAACACGCACACAGAATTTAAACGCAATATTTTAATAATCACTGAACACCTGCACAGTCCTACTGATCCATATTTACATATCAACACACACTCAAACACACACACACATGCAAACACACACACACACAAACGGATCATGGTTGATGTCAGAGCTCGAGCGCCTGAAGGAAAAATAAGGTTTTTGTTTTTGCTTTATTCAAGAGAAAGTTCAGTGAAGCTCAACGAATCAAACTTTCAGTTTCATCTCACAAACACACACACACACACACACACACACTCACACACACACGCACACACACACACACTGAAGATGTTCTCATGTAAAAGTCACAAAGTTAAATACTGAACACTGCTTTTATCTAAATACTTTAAACTGAACCTCCGTGATTGGTTCATCCTGACGGCAGAAACGCCTCCTCGCTTTGACCATTTGTGACTCGTGTTGTTGACGTAGAGCCTCACGCAGGAAACGTTTAAACAACAAACAGCATCTGTGACATAAAGACGTTTTCTGGATTAAA